>NC_056728.1:1340821829-1340906829 GCF_019279795.1 Protopterus annectens | reverse complement strand
TGGAGACATCGATGTGACCCACAACTGTTTGTTCATCCCACCAGGAGCGGACCTGTTGTTGTGTCAAGAGTAGACCTAGCTGGTCTGCAGTGTTTCTCCCACTGGTAGCATCCTGCCAGGGTTTTGTGTAGCAGTGTTTTGCTCACACACCTGACCAGCCTCATCTCCCAGTTCCACGGAACCAACGCCCCAGGTGTGACATACTGTGCATGAAACACACTCACACACCCCCATGGTGTGCACCATATATCATTATTCCCTTCGGTATTATGCAGGGCTACTGTTCTCACACTATGATTGGACAGGCACTGTTCTGTGATGCAAATAGGCTGCTCATAATACTGTGGTTGAGCAATGGACACATGTTCTGGTATTAATCTGCACACTTATATACATTTCCTATACTGTTGGATGACTGTGCTGGATGATGTGTTTGTGATCACAGCAGCTGAATGTGTATCCACCCTGGCTTAGTGGAACTCACGTCGACTATAGTGTGCAGGGTTGGGGGTTTGCAACCTGGCAGTGCAGATTATTTTGTTAATGGCCACAACAACAGCTGTTGGATACAGAGTGACTAAGGCACTGTAGAACATTTGTAGGCAGGTATGCGCTTGCTTGCACAAAGCACAGCATTACTGACCTCTGGTTGCGGCATCTTGCACTGAGTTAGCCTCTACATTGCTTCACCAGTGTGGTAATCGCATATCGGCGGGCAAACAGGCTTACACCCGCTTGCTCCCACATACACATGCACAACTTTGTGTATTTTGTTTACATTTGTCAACTGGGACAATCCAACTGTATGCTTCTCCATTGTCAATGGTGGCCCCGGGTGTAGAGCTCCACATTGACCCCAGCTACTTATTCCAATTAATATTGAGGTGTTCACATTCATAGAGGGTAACAGATGCAACATAGTTATGTCCTGCATTCTTCGTGCTTAGTTTACGTTAAAATGTCGGTATTATCCATGATTAGGTCAGGTTTACATGTCAGGTATGACTGTTGACGAAGGTCAGTTTAAGGTGAAGTTGGATTCTTGTTTAACAGGTCTGTATAGGTTACATGCAGGTATTAGGGGTAGGTGTCCATACCAGTGTGGTACAGTAGAGGGGAGTAGTTAAGGAGTAGGTAGGTAGGTAGTGGGGGTGACATTGTAACTGTATAGTAACCTGTAGGTATAATTGGATGGGGAGCAATAGGGAAGGTTTGTCGGATGTTGGGATTTGTATGCGAGGCAGGACAAGAGGTGTCGGTATCGCTAGTTGATGTAGTGGTATAGAGTGTGAATTGGGGGGGGTTCGCAAGGTGGTGAGCCTGTGCTGCTCCAGGTGTGCTTGTGGTGTTCCTTTATGTGTTATTTACATGTGTCATGTGGGACAGCTATGATACTACATTTAGGTTGGGGTTCCAGATACTGGCAATATAGTGGGGGAAGAGGGTGTCACCTACGTGTAACCGTAAACATTAATAGAAATGGAACAGGGGCTGATAGGTATGTGATGTGCATGGGGCACAGAGGGGGAGTTAGTAGTGGAATTACCCAGGGATGTGCAGAATGGCTGCAGGGAAGGTCCACACCTGGCCATGTTGTCTACGACAACAGCTGTGCATACACACTGCATTTGGTGTTTGCGTTGGACACTCACACCCCTGGGTGAGGGTGAGGACTACAATAGTACCTTGTGATGCCAATTAGATCAGCTTACACGCCTACAGTGGGGTGTTGCGATCATGTGTTCGTAGGTGTTGTGCAGTGGGTTATGCAACAACACATATGGTTATACCATACTTTGCCATGTAAACTGGATTGTGCTGCAGTGGGACCCATATCGGGAATGCCTGCCCGTTAGGTGAAAGCATACGTATCGACTGTACAGTTTCCGCAGACTGTCCACAGTTTGCTTTATAATATTAGTAGGTTCCTCTTACAATCTGCAGCTGTCTGGCAGTTACCTGGCAACTGAAGTCATTAAATACAGACAAGTATTTGGGTTTAAGACATCACATCCTTCAGATGAGCCATGCTAATGCATAACCTATTATTCTATCAGTTTTCTAAGGTTGTAAGTGGAATATGTAATTTCTGTCCCTATTTCTCCCCCCAACAGTTTAGGTTCTGTCCAGAGCTTTTGCTCTTAGAGGGTGAGAGGTATGGGCGGAAGCTCTGCCCAATTCACAATATTACTTACTTCCCTGGGGTGGTCTGAATACAACTGCGCCAGCCAACACCTGCATGCTTAGGCCCATAATTGCATACCTATAGTTCCCCCACCTACCCCTCCTCTACAGCACTCATCCTTACTGTGGATGCAGGTGGGGTATAACCACACCACTGCACACTGCCCACTCTCCACATCTCGGGACCCATGTCGTACATTGTCTCGACCCATGGGTCATCAGGCTTGCCCAACTTACTGGTCAATGTACGTACAAGACCTTGTTAGATAAATCGTTACAGGGACTGACTCCAATCATCATCAGTTTTTGGGGTGTCCCACAAGGGACATTGAGGTCTTTCTTTCAAGATTAGACTTGGCACGTCTCTCCCACTGGTAGTACCCTGCCTGTAGTCTGGGAAGCAGTGGTGTATTTACTTGTATTGTGTGTTAGTATGTTGTTTCACCTGTCTAACTTGGGGGGGGGGGGTTGATGCTACATGTTACACGCTTGTTGATCGGACCCTTCACCCCCATTAGCATGGCCTCTGAATATATGTAATTCTTAACTGCTGTATCATACATATATATATATATATATATATATATATATATATATATCTGCTGTATACTATAATTTAATAAACTGATTTCTAGTCCTGAGGAGCTTTTCTCCCCGGGTCTCTGCTGACAGTGAGCCAAAGCTCAGCCAGACTTACCTGGTTAACAAATGTAAATTAAATAAATAATAAAATAAATACCCTAGCTATATATGTGTGTATGTTTACACACATATATACATGTATATTTCTACATATATATATATATATATATATATATATATCTGTATATGTATGCATACATACACACACACACACACATATATATATATATATATATATATATATATATATATATATATATATATATATATATATATTTATATATTGCTGTATATATGTATATGTCTAACGACATATGGATGTATGGGTGCCAGCATATGTATATATCTATATATGGGTATTTAATTGTATTCTGTCACTGTATGTATACATTTGTACTACGGAGAGGGGGAGGTATAACTCCATGTAGGTATGGATATATATATACAACACATCTCTACATTTTTACATCTACATCTGGTTAATCCGTTCTTTGCCATGTACAATAGACTGTGCTGCAGTGGGACTCATAGCGGAAGTGGCTGCCAATTGGGCGGCAGCCCTGGCCAATGCACACTAATGCTTACATCCCTGGGGCAGTCCACATAGAACCACTCCAACCAACACCTGCACAGCTAGGCCCATAATTACATACCCATAGTTCCCAAACTGCACATCCTCTTCAGCACTCTTCCTTACTCCAGGTGCAGGTAAGGTCTGGCCACACCAGTACACTCTACCCACTCCCCACTTCTCGGGACCCATCACATATGTTGGCTCGCCCCATGGATCATCAGGCTTCCCCTACCTTGTAAACTGGGAGCATGCGTGGCCTGCCGTTGGACATCTGTGTAATGGCAGGAAGCCCGAAAATCATTGAATTTTTGAGTGTCCCACAAGGGACATACATGTCTTTGTTTCAAGATTAGACTTGGTGGGTCTCTCCCACTGGTAGTATCCTGCGTGTAGTCCGGGAAGCAGTGGGGTGTTTACTTTTATTGTGTGTCTGCATGTTTCACCGGTCTAGCTGAGGGGGGGGGGTGGATGTTACATGTTGCACGTTTGTTGATTGGACCTCTCACCCCCATTTGCACGGTCTGTGAACATATGTAATTCGTAACTGTTGTATCATATCCTTGCTATATATATATATATATATATATATATATATATATATATATATATATATATGTATGTGTATATTTACACACACACACATACATATATATATATATATATATATATATATATATATATATATATATATATATAGGTTCATAGGTAGGTACTAGGCTATTAGCCTTAGGGCCTATATAAGCCTAGCCAAAAAGGTACCCTGGCTTTTGCCACCCAAGAAAATTATTTTCCTGTGCCCCTGTCGAGCAGAGCCACAGAAGTGATCCCTGGGGTGAACTTCCTATTTCCCATCCAATCATCAAGATTTTTCTTGAAGAGTGCTAATGAGGAGCTCTGTTTGACATAAATAGGTAGTCTGTTCCAGAGTATGGGAAGTCTCTGGGACAGGAATCTATCCCTCCAGCATGTTCTGTTTATTGTGGTGACAAGGTTTAGGTCCGTAGAGCGTGTAGCTCAGAGGAATTGGGATTTTTTTAACTGGAGCATGTCCAACAGCTTTGTGTTTGACATAGCTTTGTATGTTAGGCAGAGATCGCCTCTGAGTAGGCGATATGCGATGGAGTAAAGCTTGAGTTTTTTTAGATGGTCTGCGTAGGGCATCTGTTTGAGGCCAATAATCCTCGTTGTGAGGTATTTCTGTGTCCTTTCCAGTTGTTGTAGATGTCTTGTGAGGTACATACCAAAAGGGGTGTTGTACTCTATAATGGGTCTAATGATACTTAAGTAGGGTGCCAGTTCATTGTGTAGTTCGTGTAGAACGCAGCCTGGGATATTGTCATGTCCCATGGATGCTGTGTTCTTGGCTTTGGAGTGTGTGTTTTTACCTGTGCAGCCGTGAATACAGGAACTATGCATTCTTCCGGTATAGAGATGGGCCCTCTAGGGGGTGAGGGGGGGGGGGTAAAGTTAGCACTGAACCTGTCTGCCAGGATGTTGGCAATATCAGTTGGTTCTGTATATTTAGTGCCATTGTGCTGTAACTCAGAGCAGATCTGACTGTTGCCATTGAGATTCTTGACATAGCTATAGAATGCTTTGTGGTTGTCTTTAGAGTCAGTGGCAATTTTGTTTTCATAACCAGCTATGGAGGATTTTATGAGGGATCTCAGCTTCTTACTGAGGATGACCATGTTGTTCCTCCAGTCGTGGGATATTACTCTTTTTTGCAACAGTTTTTTTATTCTGTTGTAGAGTTTGTTTATGACAGAGGACCACCAGATTGGCTTCCTTTTTTTTTGGAGGATAGCATCTTGGTTCTATTAGGGATAGCATGATCCATAAACTCATGTAAGTGCTTATAAAATGCATTTTTGTAGGATTCAGCAGTCGTACCTCTATTGTCCATCTGCATGGGTGTCATAAAGTTTGCCACTTCTGTCTAAGAAGTGTAAAGTTGGCTTTGGAGACGTTTTTTACGATGGTTTCCCTAATTGGGGGAGGGGGGCGGGATGTGGATGTCTTGGGTGATTAGCTTGTGGTTGGATCTGACCAACAAGGAATTGACCTCTGGTGTGGAACACCGGTTGCCCATGTTGGTAATGACCAGGTCTAGGATATTGTTGCCCCTGGTGGGGGTGTGAATAAGTTGATCCAAGGCATTGGAATTTCTGAATTCCAGAAAATGTTGAGCAAAAGATTTGGTACATGAGTAGTTTTCCCGGTTAATGGTGGGATATTTGAAATCACCCATTATTATAGTGTTGGGTTGTACCCTAATCCTTTCCAGTGTATCAAGAAATGAGGAGTGGGAATCCTGGGGCATGGTGGGGGGTCTGTAGCAAGCTACACTTTGGATTGCGGTCTTGCTCAGAGTTAGTTGCACTTGGATAATCTTGGATGCATTATGCTGTGCAACTAGCCTGGAGGTGTGGATATCCGTAATGAACATGGACACACCTCCACCTTTAGTGCTTCGTTCCGGGTTAGGTGGCCAAAAGGTGTAGCATGAATTATAGCCTGCTAACACAGGTGTGCTCTCTGGAGCTTTGAACCAGGTCTCTGTCACTGCACAGATGTCGATGTTCTCCATTTTAAGGAGTGCCTCGAGTGAGTGCATTTTGAGGTTTAGACTTCTAGCATTGAGTAGCATTACCCGCAGATTTTACTTGCTTGTACCTGTTATGGTGATGAATTTGTCATTTGAACCTTGCTTAAAAAAGGCACTATAGGGGTGGCAAGAGCCTTAGCCAGTATCTGGAATCCCAAGGGCGACAGGTGCAGGCCATCTGTGGCAAAGCATCGTGGTCTGTCGATCATGTTGTCCCAGGCAGACAAATACTGGATCCTGTTAGAATGACACCAGAAACATAGCCAATTGTTGGTCAATCATTTTGTCCTTGTACTGTGGTATCACTCTGGGTGATGGCAGGATGCTACTCAGGGCTAGGGTCATGCCTGTCTGAGCTACAAGATCGGAGAGCTCCTCCATGTCTCTTTTTCATGTAGTTCAGGGAGGTACGTCTCAGGTCATTCACACCAACATGGACAATGACAGTGTCATATTTGTACTTGTTGTGGAGTGACCTGAGTGCGTGCGTTATGTGGCGGATCCTGGCACCTGACAGGCAGCTGACAGTAACTTTCTTCTTGTTTAGCCTGGTGAGTGTAACATCAGTGTGCCTGACTATAGAATCACCAATGACTAGAGTGTTGGGTACATTGTTATGCCTTATGGGCTGTGGTTGAGTGGCACACTGAGTTTGTGGGCTATGTGTCATTTGGGTTGTGTTGGGAGGTGGAGTTTGCTTGCGTTTCTGCTTTGGAGGTCCCCAATGCTTGGGCAGGTTTTTATTGAGAGCCTCTGTGAATGTAGATGTGTGTTTTGTGTTTCTATGTGTGTGTTTTGGTGTTGTAGGTTTTGAGGGACTATGTGATGAGTGTGGTGTGGTGCAAGTGTTTACTTTCTCCTCTTGACTGTCTAGTCCAGTCTTGGGTGAAGAGAGCTTTGCTTCCAGTTTGGCTATATAAGGGCATCTCTCACAAGTTGTAGTGTTGGGTGGTAGGAGGAGAGGGTTGTCTGTGTACATGAGGCAACTGCTGCATTGCCCCAAGATGCCCAGATTCATTAGGTAGACATGAGAAATCACTGGGAGCTGACCCTTAGATATGCCTGGATAGGTGTTTATTTATTAAGTACTAAAAACTGCTTTCCCCTAGACAAGTGAGGAAAGTTGAGTGCTGTAGTAATTTGTAGCTTATTTAGTGCTTACAACGAGCTCTGAACAAGTGCTGAGTTCAAAGAAACAGATTTGAGTGCTGAAACTAGAAAACTGGCTAGTTCTAAGAAACAAAATTAAGCTAGAAGGATTCCCTCCAACACAGAAAGGCTTTGGGGCTCAGAAGCCTACAAACAGTTTAGACCACTTACAGGAAAAGCAGGAAACAAGCTTAAATTTTTTTTCTTTCCCAGATGCTCTCTTTATACACAGTAGGAGTGCCTGAAATCAGAATATGATCTCTCTGCACTAAGATGAGTGAGCAAATGAAATGGGCCCAGAAGGAGTATCCAAACACAAATTTACAAGAGGGGTGGGCAGTTTCAAAGCCACCAAGATTAACACCTAAACAAAACCACTGAGGGTGGGTGGGGAACTAACTGAAAAAAACAGAGTCAAAACTTCCAGTTCTGTTAATATTCAATGCAACACAGATAAATAAATTAAAATGTATTATTTGAAAAAAAGTGCAGATAAAAGGTACTTAAATTGTCTTACACGTCCAGTTGAATACAGCTAGATCTTAGCTGGCCAAAGCTCAGGTTTTAAGCAGAAAACATTCCAAAATGTACTACTTAAAGAGGCAGTAACAGAATATCAATGAATGAGACTACCCCCGACTGCAATTACTGTCTATGTAGGAATTCTAACAGGCAATAAAATCTAGCAAGCACTAACTGAAAAAACAGAGTCAAAACTTCCAGTTCAGTTAATATTCAATGTAACACAAATAAATCAATTAAAATCTGTATTATTTGAAAAAAGTGCAGATAAAAGGTACTTAAATTCTCTTATATGTCCAGCTGAATACAACTAGATCTTAGCGGGCCAAAGCTCTTGCATATATATCTGAATATATATATATATATATATATATATATATATATATATTTGTATATATTTATATATTGCTGTATATATATATATATATATATATATATATATATATATATATATATATATATACATAAAATGACATATGGATGTATGGGTGTCTGCACATGTATATATCTATATGTGGGTATTTATATGTATTCTGTGTCTGTATGTATACATTTGTACTACGGAGAGGGAGAGGTATATCTCCATGTAGCTTTGGGTAGATATACACAGACATACTTCTACATATGTACATCTACATCGGGTTATTCCATTCTTTGCCATGTAAAATAGACTTTGCTGCAGTGACTTGTAGTGGATGTGGCTGCTCGTTGGGCGGCACCTCTGCCCAATGAACACTATTGCTTACATCCCTGGGGCTGTCTGTATGGACCCACTCCAGCAAACACCTGCATGCCTAGACCCATAATTAGCTACTCATAGTTCCCCCCACCTGCACCTCCTCTACAGCAGTCATCCTTAACGGGACCCATCTTGTACGTTGTCTCGACCCATGGATCATCAGGCTTTCCCACCCTTGTATTCCAGGTATGTACACAACCCGCCTTGATAGGTCATCGCACTGGCTTCCTCCAATAACAAGACAATTTTTGTGGTGTCCTGCAAGGGATGCTCCTGTGTCTGTTCCAAGATTAGACTTCACGGGTCCACTGTGTCCCCCCACCGGTTGTATCCTGCATGTGGTCTGGGGAGCAGTGGATTGTTTACATTGTGGGTTTGTTTGTATGTTTCCTCTGTCTGGCTGCGGGGGGGGGGGGAGTTCATGCTATGTGTTACACGTTTCTTGCTTGGACCCCTCACCTCCATTGGCATGGCCTGTGAACATATGTCATTCTGGGTGTTGTATCTTCTCATAGGTATATATCTTTGTATATCTACACACACACACACACACACACACACACACACATATATATATATATATATGTATCTCTCTCTCTATAGATATATATATATATATATATATATATATATATATATCACCACATGTGGATGTATGGGTGTCTGTATATGTATTGTGAACAAAAGCAAATGGGTTTCACAAGGCAAAGTAAAAAATCCAAATTCCTTTATTCCAATGCAGGGATAAGCACTTTCACAGGTACAATCTGCTTCTTCAGCAAGGAAATGGAGTAAGCCTGGTAAAAAACACAAATAAACACAAGTACCAGTTGCAGTGAGCAAACCACCACAAAAACTGTTCACCAGTTGTAACGTGCCTAAGAAAACGGCCACAACATGTTTTCTGTATAATTGCAAGCTGCTGAAGAAGGATAAGATCGCCAGATATAAAATCCATTTTATTGATATATAAAAGAAAACTGCCACAACACGTTATCAAAGAAAATTAGGATATAAACATTGCTAACTGTCACAAAACGTTTTCGTAGGAGTAATACTCGAACTTCATCAGATTTGAAAAAAAACATCATGTTGTCACTTCCTTTTTATATACATCTTGATGAAATACTAATTCAATTAATCAATTAGTCTTTTAAAGAGACCTTGATTCAAACACTTTAAATAAATAGTTTACATAAATAAAAACCTTTTGCTGAACATCAAGTAATACGCACAGTTAACTATAAAAACCTATTCACTAGTATAAATAATGAATAATATTATGTTAAAATTATTTCATGTAAATACTAAATATATTATAAAATACATATAAAACTATGGCAATACAATATATAATAAGATGGACTACATATTCCCAGCAAATAAATTCAGCTAATACAATTTACTGTGAATGTAAATATGTTGTTGTTTGTCTTTAGTCTTTTCCCGGCAAGGGGTTGCCACAGCGGAACTCCGGTCCGCTAATTATTGGCAGTAGATTTTTACGAAACTCTGAGGTGCCAGCTCGACGCTCAATCTTCAACGAAGGCACGCCCATTTACGCACGCATGTCTTTTGAATGCTACATATAAATATAAATAATATATATATATATATATATAAATTTATCACTGACATTGTATATGTTATAACTTTGCAGATCTAAGCTTGAGTAAAGGGGCAATAGATATTCATGCCCAGGGGTTTATTGGCTTCTAAAATTACTTGCCAATATGTCTCCCTAAATTCTAATTTAGTTTCCAAGGCCCCTCCCCCTAAGTTCTTTAGGAACCATTTCCACCACATAAAAGTGGAATTTAGCTTGGGGGCATTGGAGGGTGTGTTTGTATAAAGCATTTCTGGAACTTTGCTTCTGTATATCATTCATATGTTCTACTTTTTAAAGTTCTCTCAGTTTTCCCTACGTGGAATCCTTCACAACCCTTACATAGAGCAATATACACTAGCCCCTGGGAATTACAATTTGAATAATTGGATGCTACTATCCATTTCTTCCTAGCTTGTAAAAATATTTTTTGTTGATGTGTAATATATTTGCATTGAGGGCATGCACCACATTTATATGTGCCCTTAGATTTGCTAGAAAATACAGAAGGATACTTGTTGTTTACTAATAGGTTTTTTTTTATATTGTAACCTTTCCGAAATACAGTTTTAATGGTTTTCCCTTTTAAATTAGGTAAGTCAGTGAATTCATTGAATTTGACCCATTCACTTTCTACTATATTTTTAATTGCATAAGCATTGGCACTAAAATTAGTAATAAAAATATTATTGTGTGTTAAACCTGTTCCACATTCCTGTTGACCATTGTTTTGAAATTCAGTTTTTATTGGTCCCATCCCTAGAACAGGTTTAAATTTACCCTGTCTGTTGGAACACACTTCTTTTTGTATATCAGTTATTAATTCGGTGGGATATCCCCTCTCCGAAAACATTTTCATGAATAAATAACATTCTCTCATGAAATCTTCATCATTAGATGTCATGTGGCAAGCCCGAACATACTGTCCCTTAACAATGCTCTTTTTTTGATATAAGGGGTGGGCACTAGTATATCTAATGTAAGTTTTAGAAAAAGTGGGTTTCCTATATACAGTAGATTTAAACCCACTTTCAATCACTTGTAAAGAAACATCCAGATAATTAACATAATTGATGATTACTTGATGTGTTAATCTTAAAAATGTAGTACTTTGGTTTAAATATCTGATAAATTCTTCTAATAGTTCTTTTGTACCAGTCCACAAAATACATATATCGTCCAGGAATCTGGTGTATAAATTCCAATGTTTGGCATACTTACTATTGTTTATAATTTTTTTCTCCCATACAGACAATACTATGTCAGCATAGGTGGGGGCACAATTGGCCCCCATAGCTACCCCAGATTCTTGTTTGAAAAATTCACCTTGAAAATATAGGAAATTGTTGTTCAAAACAAATTCAACTAATTCAATAATAATATAAACATCATTTTCACTAGTCCTTAAGTTGTCCCTAAGAGCCTCCTCAACTCAGACTAGCCCTGTCTCATGGAGTATAACAGAAAATAAATCTGTTACGTCACTGGTCACAAATTTGAGATTAGGTGCTTTTAAGTCTGGAGTAATTTGCCTTAAGAACTCCCAAGAATCTTTTAACAAGTATTTATCTTTACCCCACAGTGATTTCATTTTCCAGTCCAAAAATTTGGATAAAGGAGAAATCTTGGAGCCTTCAGATGCTACAGTGGGTCTCAAAGGAGGATCAGAGACATCTTTATGAACCTTGGGCACCCCAAATATCGAGGGTAGCCTGGGTGAAGTATTTTCCAGGTATAGGTAAGTATCATAATCTATTACCCCCTAATCAAATAGATCCTTGAGGGCCAAGTCTATTTTTTTATACAAAATGTTAATTTTGTTAATAGATACCTTACTATACCTGGAATCATCATGCAATGTAGAATACATTTTGCCATCATAGATGATCTTGTCCATCATTATAATCCCCCCACCCTTATCCGGTTCCATAATCCTAATATTTGGATCTTCTCTCAAGGTAGTTAACAGTAGTTTTTCTTTTTCTTCCAGATTAGATATATTAGTATTGAATCTGATTTTATCTCTGATTTTTTTCTCAATACTATATTTCAAATTTTTTAATTGGGGGTGGATGGGAGGATTAAAAGTACTATGTTTCTTAGGCACATTGTTTTGTATTCTAGTCAGATTATTTCCAAACATATTTTCCAGATTTAATTTTCTAACAAACATCTTCACATCTAAGATGGCCTGTGCTAGGTTACTATTATGACTAGGTACATATTAAAAACCTTTATTGAATAAATTGAAAAATTCTTGGGTCACTTCTTTACTACTGTAATTAAAAATATGAAATCCAGCCTGACTCACTGTTTTGTAACCTTCACCTTGTGTTATATTAATATCCAATTCTGGAACTACTGCCAGGTCCTGTTGTACCCCCCTCCCCTCTGTTGGTACTGCCCTCTGTAAAAATGGTTATTGTTCCCATTTAAATTCCTATTGCGGATTTATTCAGACCTCCGGAGAAGGGGCTCAAAATTACCTTCAATGGGCTCTGGACCATCTATAGATTCCAGGATATGCCTGTTGTTTTCATAATGGGGGGGGGGGGCACAGCATTGAAATTGGATACCTTTCCTCTGCTGAACGATATATTACCAGTATGTGGGGGTGCTGGGTATTGACCTTCCTGATATTCTTTAATGTCACGTTCAAGTTTTTTATATTTCCTTTTTATAATATCCTCACATTTTTTATCAGTTTGTGTTCTAATATCATAATATCGATTCTTCTCAGTTTCTATACTTAAAATTAAATCTGTGGTAACTCTTTCATTATACATATCAATCAATTCCTTCATTCTACTAATTTCCCTATCATTATTTCTAGTAATGGCTTGAACTGTCTCTAAGCCAGAACTGTTAAAAATATTCAAAAGTTCCTTGTGAAATTCACTTCCTTCCACAACATTATTCGGATACTTAAATATCCTTTAACCTTTAGGTACAATGTGTTTATTCAAACACTCATGTTATAACATGTACAATGTCAGTGATATTTTATATATATATATATATATATATATATATATATATATATATATATATATATATATATATTTAGATAGATATATATATTATTTATATTTATATTCATAGTAAATTGTATTAGCTGAATTTATTTGTTGGGAATATGTAGTCCATCTTATTATACATTGTACTGCCATAGTTTTATATGTATTTTATAATATATTTAGTATTTACATGAAATAATTTTAACATAATATTATTCATTATTTATACTAGTGTATAAGTTTTTATAGTTAACTGTGCGTATTATTTGATGTTCAGGAAAAGGTTTTTATTTGTTTAAACTATTTAAAGTGTTTGAATCAAGGTCTCTTATAAAAGACTCATTGATTAATTGAATTAGTAATTCATCATGATGTATATAAAAAGCAATTGACAACATGATGTTTTTTTCAAATCTGATGAAGTTCGAGTGTTGCGCCTATGAAAACGTTTTGTGACAGTTAGCAACGTTTATATCCTAATTTTCTTTGAAAACGTGTTGTGGCAGTTTTCTTTTATATATCAATAAAATGGATTTTATATCTGGCGATCTTATCCTTCTTTAGCAGCCTGCAATTATACAGAAAACATGTTGTGGCCGTTTCCTTAGGCACGTTACAACTGGTGAGCAGTTTTTGTGGTGGTTCGTTCACTGCGACTGGTACTTGTGTTAATTTGCTTCATCAGACCAAACACAGAAACACACATTAATTGCTCTTAAAAAGATTCAAAACAACCAATCAAAAATGAGAATGACATCATAATTAAAAGTTCATCATAATAATTAGGATAGATCTCTGAAAGTCACAGTAAAATATGTTTAAAAAAATAAACTAATAAATAAGTAGAGTTACACGTAAATATAATTGTAAATAAGTATAAATATTACTAAAATCTATAGATAAAAATACAAATATATACACACTAAAAACTTCTTACGAGGTATATAGAAAAATACATACATATATATATATATATATATATATATAAAAAACACATACATATGCACTTGCACACGCTTACTATTGCTTACATTTGCTTACTTGTACTTATCTGTGCTTATGCCTGCTTATTGCTGACTTATTCATGCAGTATTCCAGTTCAGTTTTAATTGTTATTTGGTAGGTTCTACAGCAATAAAATGCACATAATTGTTTGTATACAGATTACACTTGGAGAATGGTATCTGCTGCAGTGGGACTTGAGCCGGGAATGCTTCCTCCTTAGGCGGATGCTCTGACCACTACACTATTGCTGTGCTTCTTCATTTGCTATACCTTCATTGTTTTCCTCTTCAGCCTTTCATGCTGCTTTACCTGCAGCTATGGACAGACCCACGCACCTATGGTTAGCTGTACTCTGAGTTTTATAAACATTACTATAAGGGTTTCTTCTTGTTTTTTTTCAGTGTACTTTTGCTGTTGAACACATGGGGACTGTTGGTGGGGATATGCGGACACTTATGGGCGGTCTTGCTCTTTTATATACACATTCTTCTGTTCTACTTTCCAGGGGCATTTTTATTCTGAGAGCTCTGCTCTCAGCCACGCCCCCTGCACTCATCCACACTCTGTGTAGCATTAGGTGTTCAGGCAGCGTGCCTTCCTTAATATGCATGGCGCACTGCCATCCTCTACTTAAACTGGCACTTCCATGCAGGCAGGACTGGAATAGTCCTGCACGGAGGATTAGTGAATCCAGGGGATAGACTTTAAAGACCCAACAGTTAATATAAATTTATTTCAAAGCATGTAGTCTCTCATTGAAAATCTGTTTTCAGAATAGAAAACTATCACCGGGAACTGCTTCCTTTCCCAGAATCAGCTTTACGATATTATTTATAGTTCAGTGGATTAGTAGTAATGAACACTTCTTCAAAGGCAGGGGGAAATTCAAGTGAAATATAGAGATTGGCAAGCTATATGGAATAATAAAATATGTCAGAATTATCTAATGTCTTAATTTTTATAAGTAAGTGATGAAGTGGCACTGTGTTACACTTTTATTATGTATGTATCAAACTCTAGTTTCTCTTTCAAGTTGTAGCAGTTTTTGATGTATTGTGTATATTTCTAAGCAGCTGGACTAATAAATTTGGAACAGGATTTTTTCCAGCTAGTTTACTGAAGTAAGTTCCCTTTGAGTATTGTTAATGTGAGTGGTGCATTTTTCCATGTTATTTGAATTACTCTTACAGGTCCAGTGTAAATTTATGTATAGTTTTCTGTAAGTAAAATGGTTACTTAATCAATTCTAACCATTATTTGTAACTTAAAGTATTATGATACAGTCCAGTTCTTACTTCTACTGAGATATTTTTAAAAAGGTTATTCACTCAGTTTGACATCCATATGTTCCATAATTCTATCATGTGGACTCAGTTGCACATGTAAGCATGGTTTGTATTGGAGCTGTTTATATTTGATGTACTGAGCAGTGTTTATTGAACAGACATTTGTGATCCTTTTTACTGCATCCATAAAAGATGCGTCATCCTGTAACCCATATGCCCAGTGATACTCATGGAATGCTTTGATCTTGCATTTCAAAGTAACATACTTCTCTCTGCTTAACTGTTGAAGCTGATCCACTGAGAATACACACACACACACAAACACACACACACACACACTTTTCAGCTTGACCCTTTCTTCTAAACTATTCCAGATTTGTAGTAAACAAAGGCTATTTAATTTCACACCTAGAGCCTCTTACCCTAATGGCACTGTTATGGCAAAGGAGTACTTAGTCCCCAAGTGGCAGATCATTTCAGGATGTTCATGGGTGTCCAGCTTGTCAGGATCAGTATCTGAAATGCAGAAAATCATCCAGACTTTTTTTATTATGAATACAGTTTTCTGGTACTAAAAAATACAAAACTTATTTATTCACATTTGCTGAATGTCTGCCTTCCTCCTGTTTTGTATAGGTAATAAAATTACACTGAGGTGTTCAGCCCCTCTCACACTCATGTCATTCTCTTGGTTTTGTGGTTTATAACTGCTGTGTCATTTTCATACACACATAATAAAGCCATCTCTATTCACATTCTTTGCTTTCCAATAACAGTTAGAAATTCACCATCTTAAACAACAGCAGCACTTAATTCATATTATACTTGGAAGATATAATTAACCAAGGATGCCCAAAAGTTAGCCAATATAGGGAAATAATAAACTGTCCAGGGGCATTGTGATGTCCAGCTTCAGAAGTGAATGGTTTTATCAAGTCTGGCAGGTCTATTAATACACTAGAATTCACACCCTGATGACCATTACTACTCTTGAAATGGTGTCTGATTGTTTGTTAGTTGATTTTTTTGTAACTTTTTTATTTTAAAGAATAATTTTGTTTCTTTCTTTGTGCATTTTAGAACAAAGTAATCCCTTTCCTTGTTTGTAGTGGAATATTTGATATATTATACCTTTAGAAATGGCTAGATAATAATGAATCTGTGAAAATGATTGCATTTGTGTGTGTGTGTGTGTGTGTGTGTGTGTGTGTGTGTGTGTGTGTGTGTGTGTGTGTGTGTGTGTGTGTGTGTGCGTGCTTGTATGGGTACTGGTGTTTGTGCGTTGATTTATGTGTTGTTTATTGGTCAGTTTCTGAGGAGCTGTGTGTTTGCGTGTGTGTGCGTGCGTGTAGGGGGGAGTGTGTGTGTGTGGGTTGCGGGCTCTGGATTGAATGTGCAAGAAGTCAGCATATGATTTGGCAATTCAGATCCTATATCCCAGCTCAAATTAATAATTTCCTTAGTTATAACCATTTGTTCATCCAGGCTCTCTGTTGAAATGCTGGCACTCGAAATGCTGAGTGCCGACATGACAGAAAAAAAAAAGATTGAAAATCCAGGAGCAGAATCTTGAACATATCTCTTCTTTTTTAAACGTCGTTTTTTTTGTAAAGGAGCAAGTACCTCTGCAGCCCCTGATGTTGGGGGGGGGCACTCCCCCAAACTGATATATACTAACTTCAAGATTACCATACCTCACAGAAAACGGAATATTCCAGGAAATGGCCATCTCATAGTTGTTATATGTAAGTCCATTTTTTCAGGCATTTCATCTTTGTGTTTCAGCACTTACTCTAGCAGGTCTCGATGTTTCATATGGTTACGGTTTATCTACCATTTCTGTCAAATTACTCTTTAGGGATTTTGTTAATATCTACAAATGTTTTACATTCCTAAAAACATATTCCCAGTTACTTCACTCTTTCCAACCACACCTCAGTTATTTACTGTATGCTAAACAAAAATCATCTGAATACAACTTGGGATAGCAAAATACCTATGCAAATGCTTCCATGCAAAAATTCGATACTTTATGGACTTTGTTGAATGCTCTCCATTCTGTTTCCCAGTCGTTTCTAATCTCCTATGATTGGTTATGATTATGTAGTGTTTTATATGCCTTACTAATTATCACTTTTTTAACAACAACAATTTCTTTTTTAGACTCAACAAAAAAACTGTGTCAGAGCTGGTCTTTCATGTAACACTTCCCTATCTCTTTTTGTTTCTCTTTGTCTGTACTTTGTTATCCTCGCTGATAGGTAAGGCATTCCTAAGTTACAAGCTTACTTCTGCTTAACCTCTTCTCACTCTATTACATTTCCTTCTGAGTTACTTTTCCCCCATATTCTGGTTCCTTTGCTAATTTATTCCAGTAAATTCCAGCCGCCCTTGCCCATTTTCTATATATTTTTGTAACTCTACTTGCAGACGTATCTGTTCATATAATTTCTTTTCTACACTCCTGAGCTGGTATAGTTCTTAGAATACAATAGAATATTCTGCATGGTTGTTATTTTCCTTAAGGACTTGCATCCCAAATCAAAGTCTCCCTTAATCTTAACCCCCTATTTCACCAACAGCAACCTTTTCCACTTTAATTTATAACTCTTAGCTCATAAAAGATTTATAAGAGCCTTAATTACATATCTCTAAAGTACCAGAAACCATCTTGTTCTTTGGGAAGAATCAGCTTATCCCACTTAACTTTTGCCCTCTTCTCCTCTCAAGAAAATTACTTCAACTCTTCATTACTTATCACACACAGTTTCACTCTCTTGTCGGACTTCTTTGATGGGAACTGTGACATGGTGGGCTTGTCATAATAGAGTTGTGATGTTTTGCACAGAAATAGAGAAAGCACTTTGCGATAAATAACTCCTGGATATTTTGTTTATAACCCCCTGTTCCCACTTGTCACACTTTTAGCCTTCTAGCTTATACCTAGACTCTCCTCTGCTGTTCCTGTGTGGCTTCTTTCTGGTAATCTCAGGCATATCTGTTCAATGGATGGGTCCCCCAGCTAATTAGAAAGTCAGCCTTATAGCATAATTGCATAATTCTTAAGAGCCTGGGAGTAAGTACCCAGTGGAGAGCAGCAGACAACACAATGGGAGCCATGTGTAATGACACCAAGTCAGTATCCCATCAGCACACCTGGTGGTGTGCACATCTGCTCACCAAGCAAAATAAATCATGTCACTCCTCTGCATTCTGTTATTAGTCTCAAAGACAGCTGGTCTCCAGTAAAGGTCACACAGGCACCCTTCCCTGGGATAGGATAGATGGCTGTCAGACCCTTCTTTCTGTTCCCCTCCCAGTTGATACTCTCAGCATTCTGTGTCCATTTATGAACTCATATTGCCAGTGAAACAACTGGATGTCTTGTTTCTGTGTGTTTAGGGTGGATGTAACTTCCAGTTAATAGATTTGTATTTATCAATGTTTTTGACAATTGTTAAATAGCTGACAAATGGTGGCAATTGACAGCTGGTTTGACAGTTACCAATAGCTCTCATACTGTGGGAGCTGCGTCCACTGCTTTCCTGATAACATTACAGAGCTAGTCAGGAGCTTCACAGCATCTTGAGATGACTCTCTAAAGACTCTTGTTGTCTTTCCATGTTTCCAGTGATGCAGTAAAGGCACAGTGAATCGGATGCTCTGACCAATCATGTTTAAGCATTTGGAATGCTGATCTACTAAGGTTATAATGTACCATGAGTACACCTGGTACATTTTTATTAACCACAATATTTATTCCAGCATGATCATGTGTTTTAACTACAAGAAATGAGTCACCCTTTACATAGGGCATTGCTGTCTGCATTTCTCCCTCATACTTAAGGTCATTATTATAGTTGTTCAACATAACAAGGGTTTTATTGGGTCACAGAGAACATCAGAAATGGTATGACCATCCATTTGAACAGCATTTATATTGAAACATTCAAGCCCTGCACAATGTACATCAGAGCTGCTTTCTTCTTGCTGTTGTCAGTTTAAGGGTCATAGGCAAGCAAATGTTTCAGTCTTTGGGTATTGCCAAGAATAATACCTTTTCATCAGAAAGGACATTTCTTCACTTGTATTCGTCTGTGACCATTAGGTAAATAATACTGTATTCAGTATAATCTGCAATTGTTATTATGCCAGCAGTACCTTTAGAATACTAACCAAATGTCTAGTTCTTTCTCTTGTAATTTCTGGTGTGTGTGTGTGTGTGTGTGTGTGTGTGCGTGCGCGTATGTGTGCTGGTGTTGGGGACTTGTAGAGTGACTGATTGTTCAGCAGGTGCGTGGAGTGATAACACAAGCATACACATACATAGGTGTCAATCACAACAGGGTACTTGTGCAGAAATGAGAAGTAGCTCTTGATGAAAACGGGGCTTCTGCCATCTGTCTGAAAAATGAAACTTTTTTCAATATAAAAAAAAAATTCTGAGTGTCCCCCACTGCAAAATGATGGGCAGTTTGAATTTTTTTTTTTTTTTTTTGGGTGGTGAATACAGAAAAGAAGCTAAACAGGAGCCAAAACTTAAAAACTAATACAGACTACACCATTTGGAGTCTGGTACATCGGTAATACTTATTAATTAGGAAATCATCTTGATTAGTGTTGTATTTAACATGCACAGCCTACAACATAATGCATGTTCTCCACCCTTGATTACCCAAAAACAGAGACTAATGAAATGAATGGAGCTGATAACATTTGCTGTAGGTTTGCCATTTATCACACAAGTCAAAAGAAGGTAAAGCAACACAGCTTCCCTCTACACATTTATCAGCAGAGTGCTTACAGAGACTGTTGTGTCATGCAATGTTTCAGTCCAGGCCTCATTGCAGAGTAAGAGCAACTATACAAAACAAAAAGGAGATAAATATACATAACCGAATAATGTATAAAAATACTCATTCATATTTTTCTTAACATGTTTACTTATGTGGATAACAGATACTAGTCTTGTATTGTGAAGTACATTGTATGAAGTTGTCAACATCATAACTGACTCTTCAAAATATTCTAAAAGTGACCAGTAAATTATTTAATTTTTGTGCTGATTTTCACTTAGGCACTGCAGATTAGTTCAGTAGCAAAACAGGATTTTAGGATTTTTTTTTACAAATTAGTTAAAAGAGCTGTATGATGTTTCAGTTATATTAGGATAGATGAAAATGTTTTGAAGAGGCTGCCTCCCACATTTCCATGTCAAGTCAGCATCATACGTGTACTGTTTCCAAGTGCAGACAGCAGAGACCCTTGGAGACTATGTTAATATATAACAGTAAAACTGTCATGTAGACTGATGTTTCTCTGGAGTGGTTCACATTTTTACAATGCAGAACACAGGTCACAAAACAATAATATAACTGTGCAGTTGCCTTAGTTAAATTAAACAGTCTTTCTGAAAATATGTAATAGACTGGCAAAAACATAGATAGCTAGATAGATATAGATATATAAACTGGTATATGCAAGACGCAAAGTATGTTCATTTACAGTACAGATGTGCAGCATTTGTAATAGAGGAATAGAGGATAGCATTCAGATAGAGTTGTTGTATATGAAACTGGTCAGATCTGCAGAGTTGACTCACATGCCTTTCAACCGCACATAGTGTGTTACAATATGCTTGACAGCTGCACACTGAATAGCCACTCTGTTATGACCAGTTCTATGGTAGGCTTACCTGATCAGAAGCTCTAGAAGCCACCACAACAGATGTATAGACTCCTGGAGCAGTAGTGACATTTATAGCAGTTATCCAGCAGAACAGTAGTATTTGCCATTGCCATATATTTACTTGAGTAGAACAGTATTATTTGTCGTTGCCATATATTTACTTGAGTAGAACAGTAGTATTTGTCATTGCCATATATTTACTTGAGTAGAACAGTAGTATTTGTCATTGCCATATATTTACTTGAGTAGAACAGTAGTATTTGCCATTGCCATATATTTACTTGAGTAGAACAGTAGTATTTGCCATTGCCATATATTTACTTGAGTAGAACAGTAGTATTTCTCATATATTTACTTGAGTAGAACAGTAGTATTTGCCATTGCCATATATTTACTTGAGTAGAACAGTATTTGCCGTTGCCATATATTTTCTTGAGTAGAACAGTATTTGCCATTGCCATATATTTACTTGAGTAGAACAGTAGTATTTGCCGTTGCCATATATTTACTTGAGTAGAACAGTATTTGCCATTGCCATATATTTACTTGAGTAGAACAGTAGTATTTGCCGTTGCCATATATTTACTTGAGTAGAACAGTATTATTTGCAGTTGCCATATATTTACTTGAGTAGAACAGTAGTATTTGCCATTGCCGTATATTTACTTGAGTAGAACAGTATTTGCCATTGCCATATATTTACTTGAGTAGAACAGTATTATTTGCCATTGCCATATATTTACTTGAGTAGAACAGTAGTATTTGCCTTTGCCATATATTTACTTGAGTAGAACAGTAGTATTTGCCATTGCCATATATTTACTTGAGTAGAACAGTAGTATTTGCCGTTGCCATATATTTACTTGAGTAGAACAGTAGTATTTGCCATTGCCATATATTTACTTGAGTAGAACAGTATTATTTGCCATTGCCATATATTTACTTGAGTAGAACAGTAGTATTTGCCATTGCCATATATTTACTTGAGTAGAACAGTATTATTTGCCGTTGCCATATATTTACTTGAGTAGAACAGTAGTATTTGCCGTTGCCATATATTTACTTGAGTAGAACAGTAGTATTTGCCGTTGCCACATATTTAGTTGAGTAGAACAGTATTTGCCATTGCCATATATTTACTTGAGTAGAACAGTAGTATTTGCCATTGCCATATATTTACTTGAGTAGAACAGTATTATTTGCCATTGCCATATATTTACTTGAGTAGAACAGTAGTATTTGCCTTTGCCATATATTTACTTGAGTAGAACAGTAGTATTTGCCATTGCCATATATTTACTTGAGTAGAACAGTAGTATTTGCCGTTGCCATATATTTACTTGAGTAGAACAGTAGTATTTGCCATTGCCATATATTTACTTGAGTAGAACAGTATTATTTGCCATTGCCATATATTTACTTGAGTAGAACAGTAGTATTTGCCATTGTCATATATTTACTTGAGTAGAACAGTATTATTTGCCGTTGCCATGTATTTACTTGAGTAGAACAGTAGTATTTGCCGTTGCCATATATTTACTTGAGTAGAACAGTAGTATTTGCCGTTGCCACATATTTAGTTGAGTAGAACAGTATTTGCCATTGCCATATATTTACTTGAGTAGAACAGTAGTATTTGCCATTGCCATATATTTATTTGAGTAGCAGATGGTCTAGAGCAATAAGGTCAAAAGATGGACATTGAGCATATGCAATTTGCATTGACAGTGCATCAGACTAAAGCAAGATAAAAACCTAAAGTTAATGCAAAAAACAAAGGGATACACCTCACTCTGAAGTCACAGTAGTAATATGTAGATGGGTCAATGCGTTTTAGATGTTGTACCCCAAAAATAATGGAGTCATATGGCGAGTATACATCAGGTGCCTTTAGACACTGTTGTGGATCAAGCCATTCTTAGTTTCACAATGCAGTCTTATAGTCCTCTATGTGTAATACCATTTGGCTGCAGGTTACTTTATTAGAGGCATTGTACAAGAACATGAGCTTGCTAGTAGGCAGGTGGTATGTAAGTCATAGACTGTTATGAGCAGTAATGCGGCACATTGTATTGAAACCTCCCATTGACGCAAGTATCATGGATTAGGTAACTTGATACTACATTTCTTTTGTAATATCACGTACTTACTGTATAGTTTCAGTAAAATATGCACTCAGATTTATACATACAATGTTTTAGGTCAGTACCAAAAACAAAATAATGTTGAAAACTATATTTGATAGCTGAAGTACATTCAGTACATGGGTATACAAGTAAAGATAGTGCACAATCATATTCAGGTAGAAGTGCCATAGGACTTAAACTAGGTATATAAAATAGTCCTTGGTGTAGTAAATAATTCCCAAGGTTGTGTCTTAGTACACAGTACTTTACTCTAAGTCTGCCAGAGCCCGTTGTTTCCCTTACTTCCTACAACTTAGAAAAATCAGTAGGAAAAGACTGTCTCAGCCTTAGCTTTAACAAATAAGGATTAGCCCTAAGCAGTTTAATCAAAACACAAGCACTGTGGAAGAAAACTGTGGTAATCCACACAGACAGCTATCTAGCTAGGTTAAGGGCCATATAATGTCAACATCTGGAAAATCCTTCCTATTTCCAAAACAACAGAATCCAGTAATAAATATCTCTCAGAAGCCTTTCTAACAGGTAAATGGAATGCCAAAATCTAGTCACTAAGATTTGTTATTCTTGCTGTTCACAAGCATCCTGGAATTCACAGTAGGCTGTATTGGGGCTGAAAATCTTGACATTATTTTCTGTCATCCGTGAACTAAAACCAGCAAGAAGATGCACCAGTTGCACCATGTATGTAAGAAAGGGATGTAGTGCTTTTGGAAACATTCATTCATACTCTGGCCATCTCCTTAATGCAATGCAGGGTTGCAGGGGAGTTTGACCATATCCTGACAATCAGTTAGCACAAAGAATAGAATGTCATCTTGAATTTGATGCCAGCCCATTGCATTACTACCTTAATTACGTCTTAAGTGTTGATTCCAGGAATGTAACTGCCTGGTCCAGTGGTCCATAGTCTTATCCAAGATACTGCTCACCTCTGTCCTTAGCTATTGAAATCCTCTACCTAGTCCCAATAATACTGACAAGTAAAAGTTTGATAAGATTCACATTTCAGTCTAGTGCTAATATTATAGCTAGATGGTATAAAGTTCAAGCATACAACCCGAGTCTTATCTATATTAATTTTTATAGTTAGTAATATTGTCAGAGCTCCACAACAGCTTAAGAATTTTAGGTAAATGCTTTTCAAACCCAGGAACGGTGAGGAGCACATGACCATTATACTATTTGAGTGTTGATATGTTTATACTTTATAATCTCCTAATATTGCCTTTTAAAGGTGACCAGGTATTTGCAGGCAAATATGAATGATGATGGGGCAAGGGCCTTCCTGCTTAGCATCACTCCTCCTCTCTACCTCCTTAGGTAAATATTCTCACTGTACATAGCTGATGATCCACTGGTGCATCTTAGTCAGTGATTGCACCAGTTCACCTAGAAGAAATGCTCCCAAGAGACCCAGTCAAATTATTTCTGTCCTTGTAATCATAATGTCTGTCAACAATGCATTAAGCCTGAATTACATACTGTTGTATAAAATGTTCATTTTTTTAAATTGCTTTTTCTAGCAGTGTTTTTTTTTCTTTTTTTCTTGTATCCCTGGGCAGAAACTGAAAATGGCCCATTTGTATTAGTGTTCTACTCAGGTTAACAAACAAATAGAATTATCTCTAGCTCCCCCCCCCCCCCAGCCGCTTTCCTTCTGTTCTTACTCGGTGTGAATCCTGCTTTACCCCCAAAATTTATAATCAATGTTTAGCAAGGATGTGGGTCAAACTAATGCAGGCAGGGGTCTCTCTACCAGGCTTTCAGGTTATCCGAGAACATCTCCTTGAAAGTGCCACTTGTAGTCAGAGCTCTTACAAAGAAAATATATAACCACCAAGAATTTCTCTCTCTGCACCTTCCACGCTTTTCTGTATACTTCCACAGTATGACTATCTAGCCACACTACCTTACGTGTCTTAAGAAATTTCAGTGTTGTTTTCCTTTGGATGTTTGGAAACTAAGAGGGAAGAAAGTGATAAAGATCTGGAAGGTTTTGTCTAACAGTATTTTAAAAGGAGGGGAAGCAGCACCATCCTAGAAGAAAAGTATGGTGGCTGTAGTACATAAAGACAGTAAAGACCCATTATACCTAGGTTCATGTAGTCCCAATTCAATTTTAAACCATGATTATCAAGTGTTTCTGTTCATAATAGCTAAAGGAATGGCAAAGATGTTGCCAAAATTGATAGATGTGGATCAGTGTGGTTTTGAGGAGGTGAGGCAAATATTTAGCAACATTAATAGAACAATGATGATGCAGAAGGAAGCAGAATGGACGAAAATAGGACTGTTGTTGGTGGGTCTTGATGCAGAGAAAGCATTCAACAGAGCAAGCTGTGATTTTATGAACAGGGCATTGGAAACATTTGCATTCCCTAATATAATACTAAAGTTAATTAGAAGAAGATATGAGGAATCCAAGGCAAAAATTAAAGTGGGAGGGTTCCACTCTGACAAGTTGTCTGCACATAGGAACCAGGCAGGGGTGTCCTCATTCCCCTTTGTTATTTGTGTTATATTTAGAGCCATTATCAAAGAAAATAAAGAAAATAAGTGATTCAGAAATTCAAGGATATAATTGGTATGGTAATAAAGAAAATTTTACTTTATTTGCAGATGATATTATTTTTACCTGATGGGTGGCCGCGGTGGTGCAGCGGTTAGTGTTGCCACCTCACAGCAAGAGGATCTCCGGTTCGATCCTCAGCTGGTGTGCCTTCTGTGTGGAGTCTGTATGTCCTAATCACTGAAGGCGAACTGCCGAGGTACCAGAACGTATGGATTATTAAATGGATTTTATACATCCTGAAAGTTGACTTTTTCCTTCCTTTTGCTCTTTTTCGTGGTTGTTTTTGGATTAGAAAGTGTTTCGTTTTGTGCTGGTGTATATTTTTCGTGAGTCTGTATGTCCTCCCTGTGGTCGCGTGGGTTTCCTCCGGGTGCTCTGGTTTCCTCCCACATCCCAAAGACATGCTGTAGGTGGATTGGACACTCTAAATTGGCCCTAGGTGTGAATGCGTGCATGTGTGTGCCTTCTGTGGAAGGTTGAGTGCTGGGCTGGCAACTCGACACCGTAAAACTCCACTGTCAATCATGAGTGGACAAGTGATTCGCTGTGGTGACCCCTGACTGGAAAAAGCCGAAAGAAGAAGAAGAAGATTATTTTTACCTGATAAAACCAGAAACGGGCATCTCAGTGTTGTAGAACATTTGAGACAGTTTCAAGTTTTTTCGGGATACATGGCTTGGTGCAACAATACTCATATTTATGGGGACATGATAAAATGAAGTACTTAGTAGTAAGGATTAAAAAGGATTCTGTTTTTGCAGCTAAAGATATGTGGGAAGAGACTAAATAAGAAATAATATTAAAAACTGAGAAACTAGAAGCTCTTTTTTTAGATACGGATGGCAAGATACAAGCAGCAAAAATGTTTTTAGACCCTTTAGTTTTTTTATAAAGGTCAGGCATATTTTTACCAACCAGAGGAGAAGTTGTGGACAGTAATTAATAAAGACTTGAAGGAATTTGTGTGGGAAGGCAAAAGGACAAGTGTCAAGTGGTATAAAGTTGATCCTTCCAGTGGAACAGGGTGGTTTAGGATTACCTGATTTGAAGGGATATTTTAGAGCTACACAGTTAAGGCTTCTATACTTAACACAAGCAGAAAGCTATAATTCCAAGTAAAAATGGATGATATTGAAGCAGGGTGGGAAAATTCAAGAAATGAGAGTTTGGGATCATGGATACAGATCGTTAAGGAGAACAGCAGCAGCTATACATGGTGTTATATTCATAAAGTAGCAAAAGTGTTCTAAGAACTTAGCCAACACAAAATGGAGAAAGGGGATTTTGCCAATAGGGATGACTGCATTAATGAGTACAGACAATAGGCAAGAGGAGACTACAATTTACTTGGGGAAAAATGGCAAAGGAACCAAGGTAGTGGAAACAAATGACTAGAGAGGGAAAGATAGTAGAATGGGAAGAGGCCAGGAAAACATGTCGACTGAAGGCTAGATACTGGCTTCCCTATCAGGGATTGATGCCAGAGTATAGACAAAGAGAAAGGGTTTGGATAATCCTACGTGAAATACATGCTCTGGTAGAGATTTTAGATGAAACTAGAGCAGAAGTTGTTGTTAAAAAATGGATAATTAGCAGAGCATATAAACTATTGCATGAAAGCTATAGGAATCATTCAGAGGATAGAAAAGGTTGGGAAGAGAGACTGGATAAGAAATTCACAAAAAAAATTGTAGGACATATATCTCCCAAATATACAACAAAGTTTAGAATATTTAAGATTTTTGCTTGGAAGTGTTTGCATAGGTATTTTTGCAGCCCAAGCAGACTACAAAGAACTTTTCTTGTTGGAGGTGTAATGGAGAAGAAAGAGGTAACTGAAGCATATGTTTTCGGAGTGTAATGAGCTGGCAGACTTTAAAAATTCCCTACAGAATACTTTGTCAAAAATACTGGTCGATCAGATGGGTGTAACTAAGGAAATTATTTTTTGAGCTGAGATGCAGAATCTGTATTGCCTAGACATAGTAAGGCCTTGTTAAATTTAATTTTGGTGGCTGTCAAAAAAAAGCAAGCATATTGGTGCAGTGGATAGTGTTGTCACCTCATAGCAAGAGTTTCCCTAGTTCAGTTCTTTCTAATCCTCTAAAGGTGCTGACACAAATGAGTCCTCTTTATGGGGAAGTGCAGATGATTGATATTCCAAGAAACTAATTACAAATCTTTCATTTTTAATTCTGTGTCCAGACTCCAAAAATACCAGTGCACCCCCCCAATCGAGGTAAGTATCAGCTCAGTTTTTCCATACAGATCTTTGTCAGTAAAGCAAAATACTTAGTGCTGGCGTAACATGCATCCACTCCAAAATACACATACAAACAATCCCTAAACAAATCCTAAACCTTATACTGTGTAAACCCTACCAATTACATATACTCTAACAGTCCCACAAGCTTCCAAGTGTCAGGTGGCCCCTACTAGCCAATGTTTGCAACAAATGGCCTAATTGCAGGATAAAATGAGAACAGGTAAATAGAAAAAAGCATAAGGGAAAGAAGTGCCTTAAGGATAAGAAGCCAATCCCATGTCTCTTATCCTAGTGCACTCCTTCAACTCCTACAGATGAGAAGCCTGTCTCGCGTCTCTTATCCTAGTGCACTCCTTCAACTCCTACAGATGAGAAGCCTGTCCCATGTCTCTTATCTTGGTGCACTCCTTCAACTCCTACAAACTACTGTCTTAGAAAAGCACCATTAGAAGGACCTAAGTCAGTCATGAGAATGACCAAGTTCCAGCAGTGTAAGGTTTAAGGGATGGTCAACCAGAATACAAAAGATGTTCAATATATAGATCATTGTTGCAGTAATTTAAGTTATTTGGGTCCTTCCCTCTCATGAATGGCCAACTTTCAAAGTTTGAGGGCTTCATGATCTTAAGAAGCTCCATATGAAAATGGCTAGAGTACAAATATCCTCATAACTATTTTACCTCAGAAGAGTTTTTTCTTGGGGGCCTTGTGGAACTGCTGGTTGGCTAATGATCCTTCAAGGATGGGCAAACAAGTCTGCTGTTGGGGAAAACCTTCTACTAAATCTGTTTTTCTAAGGAACAAGTGTGTTTTGTCTGACTGAAATATTGTGTGTTGTTAGGAAACTTGTGTTTTTGGCTGTCATTGCATTTCTAAGGAATTTTATATTTAAATACCTATAGGTTCACAGGTTCATAGGTGTTTACTAGGTTAACTACCACAAGGGCCTCTTTAAGCCCAGCCATGCATCCCAAATCTTTGACAAGTTCTGGTACCCTTGATAAGTGTAAGCAAGGGCTTGGGACGTGAAACATTTACAAGCAGGGGCTTGGGAGGTGAACCATTTATAGGCTGCCTGTGTCCATAAGAGTCATAGGTGCCAAACCAGGGATGAGTTTCCAGTTCCCCATCCAATTGTCCAAGTTGCACTTGAATTGGCTTAGTGAGAAACTCTGGTTCATATGGATGGGGAGCCTGTTCTAAAGAAGGGGTAGTCTCTGCGCTACATACCTTTCTCACCAGCAGGTCCTATTTATATCACAGATAAGGTGTAAGTCTTTAGACTGAGTAATTCTGGTGATGTATATTTTGCGAATTAGAGTGGGGTCTGACAATGCCTTGTATGCCAGGCATAGATCTCCACTCAACCGCCTGTATGAGACAGAATACAGGGATAAGACCTTGAGGTGGCTTGCATTGGACATGATTCTTACACCCTGTATTATTTTAGTGAGGAACCCCTGTGGGCATTCCAGTTGTTGGATATCCATGGTCAGGTACATACCAAAGGGGAATACCAAATACAGTGGAACAATTACCTCCTTGAACCTCAGTGCCATACCTTTGTTTATAAGTTGCACAACATAGAATTATTTTCTCACTACTCTAGATATGTGATGGTCATAGGCAAAATTACTATCTATGTGTGTCACTAAGTCCCTGACTATGGGTTAACTTTTAGGGGTGTGTTGTCAGTAAAAAGGTTACCGGGGTGGATAACTTCCAGAAAGACGGTTTACTATCAAAAGGTTGAAATTCATATGATCGACAGTCATAACATCAAAAGTCATTACACTGAAAGTTCAAAATACTGGAAAAAAAGATGTCAAAGTTTAAATGGTCGAAAAACACCTGCAGTGCTGACAGTAGGTTCAGAGGTAGGTACTAGGCTATCAGCCCAAGGGCCTACATAAGCCTAGCCAACAAGGTTCCCTGGCTTATGCCACCCAAGAAAGTTATTTTCCTGTGCCACTGTCGAGCAGAGAGACAGAAGTGATCCCCGGGGTGTATTTCCTATTTACCATCCACTCATCAAGATTTTTCTTGAATAGTGCTAATGAAGAACTTTGCTTGACATAGATGGGTAACCTGGTCCAGAGTATGGGAAGTCTCTGGGACAGGAATCTATCCCTCCAGCATGTCCTGTTTATTGTAGTGACAAGGTTTAGGTCCCTAGAGTGTGTAGCTCGGAGGGATTTGGATTTCTTTAGGTGTAGCATGTCCAACAGCTTTGGGTTTGACATAGCTTTATAGTCAGGCAGAGATCACCTCGGAGTAAGCGATATGCTATGGAGTAAAGCTGGAGTTTTTTGAGACGGTCAGTGTAGGGCATTTGTTTGAGGCCAGTAATCCTCTTTGTGAGGTACTTCTGTGGCCTTATCAGCTGCTGCAGATGTCTTGTGAGGTACATTGCAAATTGGGCGTTGTACTCTATAATGGGTCTAATAAGTGTCGAGTAGAGGGGAACAATTACCTCTTTTTTTCCTGGATGAGAACCCTTTTATGATGAGGAGTGCCATGTAGAAGGACTTCCTGACTACTGTGGCAATGTGACTATCAAAATAGATACTACTGTCCACCTGGGTCCCAAGGTCTGTTATTACACATTTGGTGTTAAGTAGATTGCTGTGTATGTGGTAGTTCATGGGTACAGAGTTTTTACTAAAGGGGATGACACTGCACTTTTTGGCATTGAGCTTGAGGCCATGGTTGTGACACCAGGCATCTGTCTCGGCGAGGCCCTTCTGTAGGATGTCCACATCATTTGGGGACTTGACTATGGCTCCTAGTTTGCAGTCATCTGTGAACTTTGTTAGCCAGAGGCCTTCTGTGTTAGCCTGTACTTCAGAGAAGTAGATACCAAACAGGAGAGGTCCCAGGACTGAACCCTGTGGTACTCCACTTGTCACTGGTTTGAGGTCAGATTTGGAGTCTGCAACTTTTACAGTGTGGGTTCTGTCAGTGAGCTAGTTGGCAACTCATCTTGTCATGACGGGATTTATACCTAGTTTAGTGAGTTTATCTATAATTCCAGAATGGGGGATGGTGTCAAAAGCCTTGGCGTGGTCAAAATAGGCTGTGTGAACCACCTTACCCTCATCTATGGCTTTGGTGACTGCCTCAAAGAATTCGATCAGGTTCAGTAGGCATGACCTGCCTTTCACAAACCTGAACTGGGTGGGATCCAGAGTTTGGGGGTTACCAATGTTTTTGTTTATGAGTTTCATGATGATACGTGAGGCTCTTATTGAACATGGTGCTTAGGTGGGGAGCAAGTTCGTTCTGAAGTTTGTGTAAAACGCAGCCTGGGATGTTGTCCGGTCCTATAGATGCTGTGTTTTTGGCTTTAGAGAGTGCAGCTTTTACCTGCGTAGTTATGATTACAGGGACTCTGCATTCTTCCTGTATAGATATGGGCCCTTTAGGGTGTGAGGTGGAGGGTAAAGTTAGCACTGAACCTATCTGCCAGGATGTTGGCAATATCATTTGGTTCAGTAATTTTCGTGCTGTTGTGCTGTAACTCAGAGCAGATCTGGGTGTTGCCATTGAGATTCTTGACATAACTCTAGAATGCTTTTTGGTTGTCCTTAGAATTAATGGCGATTTTGTTTTTGTAGCTAGCTTTGGAGGATCTTATAAGGGATCTCAGCTTCTTACTGAGGCTGACCAGGGAGCTCCTCCACTCATGGGATTTTACTCTCTTTTGCAACAGTTTCTTCCTTCTGTTGTACAGTTTGTTTATGGCAGGGGACCACCAGATTGGTTTGCTTTTTTTTTGAGGATAGTGTCTTGGTTCTGTTTGGGATAGCACCTTCCATGCACTCGTGTAAGTGCTTATAGAGTGCATTTGTGTAGGATTCAGCAGTTGTAACTGTATTGTCCATCTGCATGGGTGTCATGAAGTTCACTACTTCTGTCTTAAGAAGTATGAAGTTGGCTTTGGAAAATTTTTTTACCGTGGTTTCCTTAATGGGGGGTGGGATGTGGATATCAAGGGTGATTAGCTTATGGTCAGATCGGACCAACGAGGAGTTTGACTTCAGGTGGGGAACACCGGTCACTCATGTTGGTAATGACTAGGTCTAGGATATTGTTGCCCCTGGTGGGGGTGTGGATAAGTTGATCCAGGGCATTGGAGTTTATGAATTCCAGAAAGTGTTGAGCTGAAGAGTTGGTACACGAGTAGTTTTCCCAGTTAATAGTGGGGTAGCTGAAGTCACCCATTATTAGGGTGTTTGGTTGAACCCTAATATTTTCCAGTACATCAAGAAAAGAGGAGTGAGAATCCTGGGGCATGGTGGGGGATCTGTAGCAAGCTACAGTTTGGATTGCAGTTTTGCCCAGAGTTAGTTGCACTTGGATAACATCGGATGCGTTATGCTGAGCAACTAGCCTGGAGGTGTGGATATCCTTAATGAATATGGACACACCTCCACCTTTGGTGTTTCGGTTCAGGTTACATGGCCAAAAAGTGTGGTATGAGTTATAGCCTGGTAGTGCAGGGGTGCTCTCTGGAGCCTTGAACCAGTTCTCAGTCACTGCACAGATATCGATGTTCTCCATTTGTGCCTCGAGTGAGTGCATTTTGAGATTTAGACTTCTAGCATTGAGTAGCATTACCTTCAGTTTTTGCTTGCCTGTTCCTGTTATGTTGGTGAATTTGTCATTTGAACCTTGCCTAAAAAAGGCACTAGGGTTGGCAAGAGCCTTAGCCAGTATCCGGAATCCCAGGGGTGACAGGTGCAGGCTATTTCTGGCAAAGCATCGTGGTCTGTCGACCATGTCATCCCAAGCATACAGATACTGGATCCCCTTAGAATGACACCAGAAGCTTAGCCAATTGTTGAAGTTGATAATTTTGTCCGTGTACTGCAGTATCATTCTGGGCGATGGCAGAATGCTACTCAGGGCTAGGGTCATAACTGCCTGGGCTACAAGTTCGGAGAGCTCTTCCATGTCTCTTTTCATGTAGTCCGGGGAGATATGTCACAGGTCATTCACACCAACATGGACAATGACAGAGTCAGATTTGTACTTGTTGTGGAGTGACCTGAGTGCGTGGGTTATGTGGCGGATCTTGGCACCCGACAGGCAGTTGACAGTAACCTTCTTCTTGTTTAGCCTGGTGAGTGGGACATCAGTGTGCCTGACTATAGAGTCAGCTATGACTAGTGTGTTGGGTACGTTTTTTTTTCTTTATTGGCTGTGGTTGAGTGGCACACTGAGTCTGTGGGCTGTGTGTCATTTGGGTTGTGTTGAGGGATGGAGGTTGCTTGCATTTCTGCTTTGGAGGTCTCTGTTGCTTAGAAAGATTATTATTGAGTGCCTCCATGAGTGTTTTTGTGTTACTATGTGTGGATTTTGGTGGTGTAGATTTAGTGAGACTATGTGAATGAGTGTGGTGTGGTGCAAATGTTTACCTTCTCCTCTTGACTGTCAAGTTTAGTCTTGGTTGGAGAAAGCTTTACCTCCAGTTTGGCTAGATAAGTGCATCTCTCACAGGTTGTAGTGTTGGGTGGTAGGTGGAGAGGGTTGTCTGTGTACATGAGGCAATTTCTACATTGCCTCAAGATGCCCAGATTCATCAGATAGACAGGAGAGAACACTGGGAGCTGACCCTTGGACATGCCTGAATAAAAAACTTTTTTCCTCTAGATAAGTGCGGAAAGTGAGTGCAAGAGCTGTTTTTCTCTAAGCAAGTGATAAAAGTAAGTACAAAAACTGTTTTCCTCTAGGTAGTGAGGAAGGTTGAGCGCTATAGTAATTAGTAGCTTATTTAGTGCTTACAAGTTCTGAACAAGTGCTGAGCATGAATAAGCAAATTTAAGTGCTAAAACTAAGAATCAGTATCTGCACTAGATGAGTTACAGGACAGAAACAAGTGGAAATGCAGGCTTTCAAATCAGAAAGTTGAGAGAGATGGAAAAGATTGCCCAAACGGCCAGTAACTACACTTTCTGGGCCAGAACCACTCCTTATGTGGTAGACAGGTTACCTAGTGCTTAACACTCCCACTGATAAGCTAGAAGGGTTCCCTCCAACACAAAAAGGCTTGAAGGGGCTCAGAAGCTTACATACAGTCCTGGACACAGCAAATCTGTATCTGGATTATACTAGTTACTGGAAAGGTAGGAAACAGGCTTACACTATTTTTTTTTTTTTACAGAAAACTAGCTAAAACAGCAGTAAAAACAATTCACATGCAGTGCAAGCTAGGACACTTGAGTATGTAGCAATATTAGACCAAACACAGTTTAAAAAACGCAATTAAATTAAAAAGGACTAAGTGCAGAAGGAGTTTACTAAGTAAAATGTGGTAAAGAGATGGGACTGGGGGAGTGTCCCAGATCAAATCTACAGTGGGGTGGGAAACTGCAAAAGCCACCAAATTTAAACAACGAGCCAGAAATAGGGAGGGTGGGTGGGGCAAAACCCTTTCAGCAGAGATCTGAAAACCTGTAAGGAACAATTAACAGTACAAACTCTAAAACCAAAAAAATATACTTAGCTCTGTATTTTTCCAGATAGATTGAAAAGCAGTCTCTCAGAACACAGGTTCCAGCAATGAAATGCAGGCTGTTACTAACAGGTCTAATTTTATGCAAGTGATCCTTGAGTTAGATAACACACAAGCGGTAAAAGCCAGTTATACCAACTGAAGACACTGCAGAAAATAGGGGGAGGTGGGGAAAACACTTTCAGCAGAGATCTGAAAATCGATAAGCAACAATTAACAGTGCAGACTCTAAAACCAAAAAAATATACTTAGCTCTGTATATTTCCAGATAGATTGAAAAGCAGTCTCTCAGAACACAGGTTCCAGCAATGAAATGCAGGCTGTTACTAACAGGTCTAATTTTATGCAAGTGATCCTTGAGTTAGATAACACACAAGCTGTAAAAAACAGTTATACCAACTGAAGACACTGCAGAAAATAGGGCGAGGTGGGGAAAACACTTTCAGCAGAGATCTGAAAATCGATAGGCAACAATTAACAGTGCAGACTCTAAAACCAAAAAAATATACTTAGCTCTGTATATTTCCAGATAGATGAAAAACAGTCTCTCAGAACACAGGTTCCAGCAATGAAATGCAGGCTGTTACTAACAGGTCTCATTTTATGTACGTGATCCTTGAGTTAGATAACACACAAGCAGTGAAAACCAGTTATACCAACTGAAGACACAGCAGAAAATAGGGGAGGTGGGGAAAACACTTTCAGCAGAGATCTGAAAAACGATAAGCAACAATTAACAGTGCAGACTCTAAAACCAAAAAAATATACTTAGCTCTGTATATTTCCAGATAGATTGAAAAGTAGTCTCACAACACAGGTTCCAGCAATGAAATGCAGTCTGTTACTAACAGGTCTACATTTATGTTAGTGATTCTTGAGTTAGATAACACACAAGCTGTAAAAAAGATTGAAAAGCAGTCTGTCAGAACACAGGTTCCAGCAATGAAAAGTAGGCTGTTACTAACAGGTCTCACACTCTAACAGTAGTGTTTTTGCAGGGGGCCAAGCCCCCCTGCGCCCCCCCACACCCCCTGCTACTTATATAATACAACTCAGAGATCACACAACAATGCTGACAACGCTATATCCTTGCCCAGTTGTCAACATAATGTCGACAGGTAATTTGCATAGACTTCCGGTCGACCAAATGAACAACTTAATTTTCATGTGACGACCATATGGGTCAATCAAATGAACATTAGACCATATAAATTTCATCCTTTTGATAGTAAACCATGTCAGTAAGTCCCTGACTATGGGTCAACTTTTAGAGGTGTGTTGTCAGTAAAATAGTTAACAGGGGTGGATAACTTCCAGAAGGACACTCTTATGCGTTTCTTGGCATTTAGTTTTAGTCAAAGGCTCTGGCAGCAGTTGTTTGTCTGTGTCCATCCTTCCTGGTGAACATTTATGTAAATGGGTGATTCAGTGACAACTCCTAATTTGCAATCATTTGCAAATTTAGTCAGCCAGACATCATTGATATTGGCCTTGACTTCAGAGAATTAAATACCAAAAAGGAGCAGACCCAGAACTGATCCCTGAGTGACTTCACTTGTGACTGGCTTCTTTGTAGAGGTAGATGCTCCAGTTCTAATTTTCTGGCTGCTGTCTGTGAGCCAGCTGGCTATCCACTGGGTGACATAAGAGTTTGTACCTAACATCTTAAGTTTGTCAACAATGCCTGAGTGGAGAATTGGTCATGTCAAGGTAGGCAGTATGAACCATTTTGCCCTTATCCATTGCTTTGGTGACCTTCTTAAAAAGTCCAACAGGTTGAGAAAGCATGACTTGCCATTGATGAAACCAAATTGGGTTGGTTCCAGTGTCTGGAAACTTCCTGTGTCATTATTTTTTTATTTTATTTATTTTTATTTATTTATTTATTTAACATTTGTTAACCGGGAAAGTCTGACTTGGATCAAAGCCAATTTTCAGCGGAGGCCTGGGGAGAAACTCTCCAGATGATAATTTCCATGATAATTCTTTCCATGGCTTTCCATATGAAACTAGTGAGACTTATGGGTCTGCAGATGACCCACCTTTGTGCAGAGGGACGACTGTTGCTGTTTTGTATTCATGAGGCACGAAGCCTGTTTGAAGGCTACAGTTAAATAGAAATTCCAGAGGGCCTGATAGGTCATGTTTCATGCTATTTAGAAGACATACTGGGATATTGTTTGGGCCCACTGATGCAGTGTTCTTGGCCGTTGAGAGAGCATTAAGGACCTGTCCCCTAGTGATAGAGGGAGAGTTATATTTGATGGTGTTTCCTGAGGGATGGTTGATGGTGAGAGAGGCATAAAGTTGGAGCTGAATTTGTTGGCCAATAAGTTTGCTATATCTTCTGGCTCCATTTACAGTGAGCTCTGCACACAGTTGTGTATTGCTTTTGGGGTTGTGGACATAGCTAAAGAATGCCTTGTGGTTGTCCTTGGCCTGGGAGGTAACATTTACCTCAAATTTGGCATGTTAATCTTGATCTGTCCTCTGAGTTGTTTGTTTAGTTGATGAGTGTGCTTTTATCCTGCTGGATGCTGCACCTCCTAATTTTTTCCATGATCATCTTCCTCCTGTTTTACAGCCTATTGATTTTGTGATTCCATCAGGGTGGCTTGTTTTTTGAGTTAGTTCTGTACTTTGTGGTGGGTACAGCTGCCTCTCTGCAGCTATTAACATACTTGTATATGGTTTCTGTGAACAGTTCTGCATAGGCACAGCATTATCAGGGTTTATGGGGGCTTGAGATTTTGCCAAGTTATTGTTTAATAGTGGGAAGTTAGCCTGAGAGTAGTTCCTGAATATTCCAGGGTTACTTGCGGATCCAAGTTTTATTATTACTTCAAAGGATACCATTTTATGGTCTGATCTTACCAGAGAAGACATTACAGTAGGGGGTGTGAGGGGGGTGTGCAACACTCTCCCATATTAGTGAGGACCAGATCCAGTATGCCTGCACCCCTTGTTGGTGTATTGACAAGCTGGTCCAGGGATTGTGTGTTTACAAAATCCAGGAATCTCTGTGTCTTATGTTTGGTGTCATATATGATTCCCAGTTAATAGTTGGGTAATTAAAGTCGCCCATGAATATGGTATTGAGTTGGATGGTGAGCGTTTCCAATAAGCTTAAATACATGGTATGCATTTCCTGGGTCTTAGAGGGGGACCTATAGCTTCCGAGGAAGTGGTGTTGGATTTTGCCTGTGGTGATCTGATTGTGAAGAAGCTCAAGTGCATTGCCCTGTTTGACCTACCTTGAGGTATATTTATTTCTGATGTAAATCGAGACACCTCTACCTTTAGCCATGTCTCATTGACCACACAGACATCAGCATTCTCTAGGGTGAACATCAGCATTCTCTAGGGTGAAGAGTGCTTCTAGGGAGTGGAGTTATTTGTTTAGATTCCTAGCACTGAGCAGTAATATCTTTAGATTTTCTTGGTTTTGATTTGCTATGTTGGAAGTACTTTCAGTTTGGCATTGCCTAAGAAAGGCACTGTGGGGAAGGACAATATTTTAGTTAATATTTGAAAACCTAGAGGGGAGAGGTGCAGGCCATCCTGGCAAAGTAGAGTGGTCTTTTGACCATCTCCTTACATGCTGACATATATTGCACCCCCTTAGAATGACACCAGAATTTAAGCCAACTATTAAAGTCCCCCATTTTTTGTTCATATTGTGGGTTCAGGCTCCTAGGCAGCGAGACATTTTGCTGTGGTACATTTGACTGGGGACACATGGCTGAAGTGACATTCAGCTGCAGAGAAATATGGCTGTTTGCAAATTCCCTGTGGGCAAAGAGAAGCATACACTGCCATGCCCACAGCCTTAATAACCAAATGTACAGGGGGAAAACAATGTCCATGGTCCCCAAGGAAACATGAGACAACAGGCAATATGGCAGGCATCAGCAGCAGGCTGGCCAGAGGGCATGTCAGTGGCAGTAAAAATGCAGTGCACAATGGGCAGTGCCTTAATAATTGGAGTGTGTGGACCACTTTCCCCTTCACAGTGTCTAGGGAACATTACCTAAAATGCATATTGGAGCATAAATGTGACTACAGTAGCCTGCAGGATTTCCTCCATGCTGTAGCACACTTCTACATGTTGTAGTTATATAAGTATGCACTCTACAATGAGCACAACACTCATTATTTCTTCTGCCACCATACCTTTGGCTATTAAAGCTGTGAGCATGGCAGTGTGTGCTTCTCTTTGCCCACAGGGAATTTTCAAACAGCCATATTTCTCTGCTGCTGAATGTCACTTCAGCCATATGTCCCCAGTCAAATGTACCACAGGGAAATGTCACGCTGCCTAGGCGCCTGAACCCTCATATTGTAGCATCATATTTGGAAAAGGTAAAATGCTGCTCAGTGCTAGGCTTATACCAGACTGGGACACGTATTCTGAGAGCTCCATGATGTCTCTCATCATATAGTTTAGGGAAGTATGTGTCAGGTCATTTACACCCATGTGGACTATGATTGAGTTATACTGATATTTGTGGTCCAATGACCTGAGTGCATAAGTAATGTGGTGGATCCTGGCCCCTGGAAAGCAACTGACTGTGATATTCTCCTTACTCAGCATGGTGAGAGGGACATCAGTGTATCTCATAGTGGAGCCTACAATGATTGGAATGTTGAATTTTGTGATTGCTTGCCTTATGGGCTTAGACATATAGGTGTCATGAGATGTGGCTGTATGTGTTGACATGGATACTGTTTTGAAAGACTGCATTCAGGGTTGCTAAGGGTGTTTGGATGTACTTTGTCTAGGAAGTCTTTGGGGTTTAGGAAGGTTACATTTAAGTGTTCTGGCATATGTGGGACTAATGTGTCTGCTTTGAATTGTGTGTGATGGGTACAGTGTGTGTATTACTGACAACCTTATTGACATTTGGAGTGCTTTTATGTGAGAGCTTTGTGTCCAGTGATATTGTGTAAGTACATCTCTCACATACCATATCAGTTTGTTTGAGAATTAATTGGTTGTCAGTAAACATGAGGCAATTTTTGCATTGCCTCAGCATGCCTGTATCCACCAATCTGGTAACGGAGATAATGGGAAAGTTCATACCCATGGCAACAGTCCCTTTTTTATTGATTTGAGAGTTGCAGTGAGAATATAAAGTAATCTCTGGAGTATATTTTACAACTCTGGGGGCAGTGCTTGTCACTGAAAACTAGTTGTCCTGTGTGCAGCTAGGTATTGGTGAAATTTCAATGGTGCTTTTGCAGGAAAAATGTCAACTCAAGGTGTCTGTGGCTATACAGGGCACTGCCAAACACTTGAGGGAAAACTAATAAGTAGAGCCTGATGATTTATGGATAAAGGATTTAGACAGATATTCTGAAGTTAGAAGCAAATCAAGCAGTACTCACTGAAAAGAAAGAGTTAGCTTGTCAAGAATGATTAAAAGAGGGGAGTCACCTGAATGGCTACTGCCTGACTACTGCTAGTGTTGGTGTCACCACAGCTGTACTCTGGTGGGGCAATGCTCTTTTGTTTCTTCTCTCACCAGAAGCAAAACAGTAGCACTAATCCCAAGATAAGAAACAGGCCATAGCCTGTTTGGTGGTCCACAGTTTTTAAGGGTCTGTAGGCTTGTTGTAGCTTTTTCCTGGTAGTTGTCTTAAATAGCAACCAGACCAATCAGGAAGGTCAAACACAGACGCTCGCTTCCCAACTAGAAAGAGTCAGGAATCTGTGCACTCTGTTCCTTCTCTCACCAGGAGCAAAATATAAGCACAGGTTCCAAACTGGCACCTATGAAGCAGTTATTAGACTTTCTGGTGATTAGCATTCCCCAGGAAGTAATATCCATATGCTCCTTCTTTTGCCAGAAGCAAAACAGAAGCATTAATCCCAAGATGGCTACTGAGAGGCAGAATGTGTGCTCTCCAGTAATTGGTGGTCTTGGAGTAGATGTTGCAGATTTTAAAGTTAAGACTGATAAATTGGTGAATATCCTAAGAGCTGCATTGTGCATTAAGGTGTTAGATATGAAAGAGGGGGTAACTTAAGCTGTAGGTATCTAAGTGAAGAGCCACTAAATTGAAAAGATCACGATAGATTGGAAGGGGTGGGCACTTTGTATTCTGGTCGTATAGAATACATTGGGATGGCCATTAAATTTAATTCGTTAAAGGAAAGTGATTTCTCAAAATGATAATTTTGTGCTTACTCACAATAGCCAAAAAAGAGGAAAGGGAAGGAGATATGTGGTCAAATTAACTTAAGGAGCAGGCAATTAGAAAGACAGTTGAATTTAAAAATACCAGGGTAGGAGGGTGGGGAAAACTTAATTTCTGTGTGACTCACAAGAGACACAGTTGTGGTCTCCTTCCTAGTTTAAATATGGAAGTAAAAGCAGAATACATGTAAAACACAGTGTAAAGAAAATGAATGACAGTATACAAAATAGAAGACAAGAAAGTGAAAACAAACCTTTTACTCACAGCAAGTTGTGGCAGAGTCTGAGTGAGCTTTTCTGCATTTTCTGTATAAAACAAAATCTATGTTTTGACAAATTTTTTTTTCAACATTTTTGTATTTTGGGCAGGATACTGTGCTGGGGGGGTACTATCAGTGATTTACTCACCTCAGTGCCACTTAATCTCTACATTATCTTTACCCATCTACTTCAGGTTCTGCTGTCCGATTTTGAAGTCTCATTCTTAGCTTACCCGTGGAACAACCACCAATATTTGCAGCTTCACCTTCCCTTGACTGCAAGAAGAAGAAGGAGAAGAAAGTTGTTAGGGAGTCTGTGTGTCAGACTGGTTCCAAATTTGCATCGGCTGCTGGTAGGATGACTCTGCTGTGGCTGCTTGTTACTCCTCATACCACTCATCTTTTTCCTCTGGTTCTCTTGGTGTTTACCTATAGCCACCAAAGATGGGGGGATAGCCATGACTCTGCGGCTGTAGGGATGCCCTTGGTTGGCAAGGGAAACTCTTGTTTTTCTCAGGAGAAGGGGCAAGTGAAGGTTCTTCACTCAGCTAGGATGGAGTACCTGAATCTGCCTACCAAGGTTTGGTCATTTTCCAGGGAGTTTCCCAGGAAAAGTAAATATAGTAAGAAAACATTGCAGTCTTGTTTCCATCTGTACAGACAAGGAATATTTACTGATATTTGCTAAGGTGCTCATTAATGCTTTTTTTCTTAACTTCTACTTCAGAAGAGTTTCCTTTCTTTCTAACTTCGATTTTCAATCAGAAGAGCAGGCATTATGGGGAGCTGTATCTCTGGAATTTCTTCTTAATCTGAACTTTCTCATTCTGAAGAAAATATGGTTTCAGATCTTCCTTTTGAAGATTTATCTATTTATGATGACTTTATCTAAGATGAAAAGCTGTTGCAGCAGAATGAAATTCCTATAGCACAGAAAATATATTATTATTTTGTTACAGTTGTATATGCCTAAATTTGCAGCTGTTTCTCACATTTTGCCTACTTTAGAGGATGTTTTTCTTATTCCCTCTAGTCTGCCTAATAGTCAATCCCATGTCCCCAGGAAGTCTCATAGGTTGTACAGAGTAGCACAGACGCATAAGTATGTTTTCCAACCCCAATAGCAGATCCATCTTTAATTGCTCTATCTAAAACTAAATGCTTCTGCTAAACAGATTACTCCATTCACTCTGACAAGGATGGGGGGAATTTTTACAAGTTCAGAAAGAGAAAGTGTATTCTTTTGCTTCCTTAAATTTCAAGATTTAAAACTGTCAAGCTTATGTATTAATATATTTATCTTTATTTTTGACAACATGCAGACGTTCATTGCTAACCTTTCTTCATTCTTGAATGCCTCAGTAACAGGTGCTTCTCATATTACTAGGCATGCTTTAAAGTGTGCTTCTGATGCTTCTAAGTCTTCCTTCAGAGCTGCTGCTTTTGGATCTGTACTGAGAAGACTGGTTTGGCTACATTCTCAAACCCTTCATCAAGATGTTAGAACTGACATCTTATATTTTCCCTTAGACAAAAAAAAATATTTTATGCCTTTCTGCATCTGAGGTGCTCAAGAAGTGATGAAATGGGAAAGTTAATTCAGAGGATGACTCAAATATTTCAACCCTCCTTTTTTTAAACCAAATAAAAATTTCCCTTTTTTCCTCAGTTTTTTGTTTCAGTGATCAATTTAAGCAGCAAGCAGCCGTTAAAACAGGGGTTTATAAAGTAATGACATAAAGGCTCCAAAAAGAAAGAAAAAGCCTGTAAAAATCAAGGACATTTATCCCAGTCAGTATTACTATTTGCCTATTCTGTTTCCCACCCTAGCTGCCTCTTCATATCTCTGGGACTTAATCTTCCTTTGTGGTACAAGACTGTGACAGACAAATAGGTTTTAAATGTACTTCATTAGAGATACACTTGGTAATTGGAATTCTTCCCCTTGTTCCAGGGGATTCTTCTTTGACCTGTGAACCTAGTACTTCTGTTTTCTTCCATTCTGCATCAGAAGCTTGCTCAGGAATAAGTAGAACCATTGCTCCCCAGTCAGATGGGCATAGGCTTTTCTTCAGGGACTTTTCTGGTACCAAAGAAGGAGGGATCTAGGGGGCGTTTGCTGGACCTTGACTTTCTAAATATTTTTTCAAAATTCCACAGTTCAAAATTTTATCCCTTATTCCCTTTTACCTCTGCTCCCTCCTCTGACTTTCATTGTAAAGCTAGATTTAAAGGATGCCTTTCATCACATTCCCCTTGGCAAGCGGTTCAGGCTTTTTTAAAGATTTTCTATGACTGCCTTGTGTTATCAATTCTCTGTCTTCCCTTTGAACTTTCCATTATACTTAGAATATTCACAAAGTTTCTGGCGAAAGTCATTGCTTATTGCAGCCTTCAAGGCATTCACATATTTCTGTACTGGGACAGTTGTCTTATCTTTGCAGAGTCTTTTTCCAGCTGTCAAGTGTCTTTATCAGCTGTTCAGAATCTTTTGCTCAGTCTGGTTTTCAAATGCACTTTCAAAAATTTTCTGTTATCTTTACTCACATAATTGTGTTTCTGGGATGTCTATAGATTTTGTCCTGGTAAGATCCTTTCTTCCACCAGACAAAGTAGAAATGATTCAACAGTTCTTTTTGAGTTTCTCCAGTCAGAGTATGGTATATGCAAGAGAACATCTCGGGGTTTTGAGGTATATGACTTTTGAAGATTCTCATGCTTCCGCTGGATAGACTCCACATGAGTAAAATCCAGAGGTACCTGATATCAGTCTGGATTCAGCATCTACACTTTTTATCGTTTTGGATCTCTGTTTTGTGATTTGTAAAGAGAAGAGGGAGAAAGAATGATTCTACGATGGGTAGACCAGATCTTTTACAATCCTCGTCTCCCAATTTTCCTTCTGCCCCCCGTCTGTCACTAAATATGCATCACACATGGCAAGGAGAACAGTTTCTAAATGGGTAAAAATGCAAGCCCCGTGGAAGCCTTTAGACAGACAGAAGTGCATAAATATCAGAGAAATGTTGACATTGCTTAATTCTTTGAAAGCTTTAAATCATTCCCAGGACATTTGCAAGAGTATACAGACAACACCACAGTAGTGTTGTACATAAATTTACAATGGGTACCAGATTCTGACATGTTGGCAGACTTGGTATGGTAACTAGTGAGATAACTCAGCTCAGTTTGATTCTTCAGGCTTCATACATTCCATCAGAGCAAAACTTGATTTTAGACAAGCTCAGCAGGACCAGGCAGACCACCACAAATGGAAACTTCATCTTGAGGTCTTCCAAGAATTAATACAACTATGGTGAACACCTCAGTTAGATCCATTTGCCTCTTCTCAGAAAAGAAATTCTGCTCCAGAACTCCTTGCAAATAGACCTGGAATACAGATTCCTTTTCATTCATATGAATGGGAATGTTTTTGTATGTCTGCTTTTATACCCTTTCCAAATATGTCTAGGGTTCTTCTAAAGTGGAGGCAAAGCAAAAGGAATAGCACCACCACCACCCAAAAAAGTAGTAGTAGTAGGCACATTTTGGAGAAATTTCTGTGAAGATTCTGAGGAACATAAAGATACCGAATGGATAGAAGAACTAAAAGAAACAGTAATAAGTTCAGATATATAGGATATGAAATGGGATGAAGTAACAGCCAGAGAAATTGAAACAAAGTTAAAAAAACTCCTAACTGAAAATAATGCAGGCTCAGATACAGTATCTAACTTCTGGTTAAAAGTATTAACATCTTTACATGAAGATTTAGCCCTGAGTAAGAACTATTTGTATATGTACCCTGAACAGACGCCAACCTGGTTAACAACAGAAAAACAATACTTCTCCTCAAGCGTGAACCTGCAAGCTCTCCTAAAAACTGTAGAGCAATAACTTGCCGTCCAACAACGTATAGACTATATACTGTAATTGATGCTGATTGACAGAGTTTATAAGTCATTTAGAAGAAAACTCAATCATGGCAATAGACCAAATGGGTAATGAAAGAAAGTCATAGGGAACAAAGGATCATTTTTGTTAAATAAAGTCATAATGCAGAATTGTAAAAAGGGGAAGAATCCAAGTATGGCATGGATAGATTAGAAAAAGCATATGACAGCATTCCACATTTACAGATAAAAGAGTGTTTACAGATTAAGTGAAAATCTGGGCAGCTGAGAGGTATGACTGTATTAGTTGTTTGCCATCATTCAGACAACACTTTTGCTATTTTCTAGGTGTAGTATTATTAGACTAGGGTGTTACTGTCAAATGTATATTAAAGCAATGCAAAAAACGTCTGCATTAGGAAACAGCAGGCCAGGCTTCATCTTGGTCTTGGTCAGTCTCCCAGCCACGCCCACTGTTGTTATTGCTGTGGCTTACTTAATTGTGACAGTGCCAACAGTTACAGTATACAGTACCTTATTTCCCATGGGTTATAGTTACAGTATACAGTACCTTATTTCCCGTGGGTTATAGCTCCTTGAAAGTTTTAGCATAGATTGTCCCCTGACTCGTATTATCTGTGTCACAGACATATGTCTAAGCCATGCATCACAAGATTGTACTGGATTCTCTCTTGAATTGTTAGATCATAATCTGTGGCTTAAGCGGTGATATTTACTGTAAATGTAACAGTAAAATAGGAGGTCTCACTCAGGATTTGTCAGATAATTTTGCCTCATGCATCTGTCATGAGTTAACTGATACAGAGTACAGTGTATACAGAAAGTGGTACATAAATGCTTTACCACATTTCACTGTTTTGGTGGCATAGCATCATCAGCATGAAAGTCACATCTCATTTATTGCTCATTTTACAGTATTTTTGTGAATACAAATGATGCATCTCATTTATTGCTAATGGTTGAGTTAGACCAACAGCATGATGAGATTTTTATTAATTCATTTAATAATTTTAATATTTTTAATTATACTCATTTATCTATTAATGAAACCTATTTTAAACTGTTTACAAAAGGTTTTACTTTTGTTCCTATTAAAAAACCTGGAATTGAAAATATTTTATTAGATATTAAAATTTTTACACGTAAATTAAATTTTATACACATGTATAAGGATAGGGAGTTGCAGGACAGGGACAATGTTCTTGTTAGATCCAGTACCTACAACCCTCCGCTTCAGTTTGAAATTTTGAATTTTGAGAAATGCGTCACTAATAAAATACGCAATGAATACAAAGAGGAGACTGAGGTAGGTAAGAACTTGACCAAGGATGAAATTCATTTGTTAAATGAACTTGGTGGGAATGAAAAAATTCGGGTGATGAAACCAGACAAGGGTGGGGGAGTGGTTCTTATGGATAGATGGGACTATATTAAAAGAATGAAAGATATTTTGGACAATGAAAACTATTATGGATTAGTGACTAGAAATGAAATTAACATATCTTACAAGAAGATAGATTTAATTTTGGAAGACAATGTGTTACAAGGATTGATTGACATTGAATTATACAAATTTCTTGGAGTCCCTAAGCCTGTTATACCTGCTATTTTTGGTATACCCAAGGTACATAAATCACTACACAACCCACCCATGAGGCCTATAGTTTCATCGCAAGGGTCTAAGACACAACCTTTGGCTATTTATGTTGACACGAAGTTAAAAAAGTTCCATAGTAAATATGAACACATTTTAGTTGACTCCTGGGACTTTTTATACAAAATTGGCAAGAGTATTTATACAGATGATACAACATTTATTACGATTGATGTAAAGGACTTGTTTTCAGTGATTCCCCAGAGTAAAGGCTTGGAATAGTTTGAAGAAATGTTGATTGAAATGAATTTTTTAACAGGGGATGAATTTAAAGTTGTTTTAGAGTGTATTGAATTAGTTTTAAAATACAATTATGTTTATTTTCAGGGTGATTATTATCACCAGAAATAAGGAATTGCCATGGGATCTTCATGTGCCCCCATATTTGCAAACATTATTATGTTATATTGGGAACGTAAATATGTTTTTAGTTCAGTATATAGTCAGTATATAGTGAAATATTTACGATTTTTGGACGATATATTTGTTTTATGGATAGGACCTGCAGATTTTATAAAGGAATTCATTCAGTATATTAATCAAACAACAACATTTTTACAATTTACACATCAAGTGGGCAGAGATGAAATTCACTTTCTAGATGTAAAATTAAACAAAGACTATCAAAAGAAATGTTACAGGTCAAGTGTTTATAGGAAGGAACATTTTTCTAATGCCTACTTGCATTTTGATAGTGATCATCCCTACCAATTGAAGAAAAACATTGTGAAAGGCCAAATGATTAGGATGGCTAGGATGATCTCTGATGAGAGTGATTTTGTGAATGAAGTCAATAATGTAGAGAAAATGTTTCTTGAGAGAGGATATCCAACGGAACTTATTAATTCAATAAAAGAATACGTCCTTATAGGTAGGGGTAATAGATATACCCCCCTTTTAACTAGTGGGGGCAGTGTTGATTTCAATTCTACAGTAATTTATCCAAACAAGATTCATAATGAGCAGGAGGGTGGTAATATTGGTATTTCAAGCACAAGACCATATCTGACTTTAACATACTATGGGGGTATGGGATGGTTAAAAAAATGTATTAATGAGACTTGGGATTTGTTCAGAAATGTATCTACTAGAACAAATGTGTTCCAAGGCAATATAAAATACAGTTTTAGAAGAAATAAAAATATTAAAAATTTGATTGAAAGAGAAAAGACTAATATAGAAGGGACTAATAAGAAATGTGGTACTTTTAGATGTGGTAGATGTGCAGAGTGCTCTTATATAGCTGGATTAAAGGAAGTGAGAATACCTAGCCTAGATTTGACACTTAAGGCTAAAAGGTATAACTGTTGCTACTCAAAAGGGGTAGTTTACTTAGTATTTTGTCAAGCATGCTGGAGCTACTATATAGGGAAAACGGAGCGCCATCTTAGATCTAGAATTTATGAACATATTAGGGACATAAACAAACACAATGAGAATAACGCCCTATATAGGCATGCTTTGGCTTGTAATATGGCTGATTATAAATTTTGGATTATAGAGGAGGTCGCCCACCCAGATAGGGGTGGTGACTGGGAAACCCTTTTAGAATATAGGGAAATGATTTGGCAGTTAAGGCTCGATGCATGTTATGGTATGGGCCTTAATGACCATATTTCTATTACCCCAGCACTAAAATTGTTAGCTGCAGATCCAAAAATTAAAAATAAAAATAAAGTAAAAACAAGATGATTGTATGACAATGTACCCCCTTTTTTTAAATTAGATTTTTCAAATTGTATTTTTAAATAGTATGTCTAGACCTTTGGTATTTTATATTTTTATATTTCTATTTTATATTTTATATTTTATACAATATATTAATTATATACTTATTTATTACACTATTATTACACTATTATAGAATATCTATTTCATTTAATATGTATCACATTTACGTATCTCTATATATTTATTTATTTATTTATTCCTTCAATCACTTTGTATTGGATCGAATTTTTGTATATTTAACAAAATATATTTATATACATATATATCTTCATTTTATAATACACCTTTTATAATGTATACAGCGTATATTAGGTATCTCAAGTATGCCTTGGGTCAGTTTTTATATTATTATATTTATTATTACTATATATATTTTTTCCATGTACTGTTGGTGGGCATTATGTCCTTGTTGGTGTATATGTCAGCCCTCTTTTCAAATGCCAGCCCATTGGTTTAATTAATTGTATTTGGTTTAATTAATTGTATTTAGTTTAATTAATTTAATTAAGGAATACACTGTTAACCAATGATTTTTGAGCACCATGTATTTAATGAGGACCATCTGAAAATGGTGGTAGATTCTGAAGAAGTCTCCGGAGGGAGACGAAAGCGCTCAATCTTTGTTTTTTTGCAACAGTGTTTACCTTAGTGGATGTTTTTTCAGTGTAATTAAACACTTTTGTTTTTTATCGGATTCCTGGGATTTATTTAGGACCATCTTGGTCTTCGAATACTGCGACAGCCTTCATTGTACCGGAACTGCGCATTGTGTGGTGGTTTGTGAACATTTCACCTTTTGGTTACCAGATTACAAAAAGCATATGACAGCATTCCACATTTACAGATAAAAGAGTGTTTACAGATTAAGTGAAAATCTGGGCAGCTGAGAGGTATGACTGTATTAGTTGTTTGCCATCATTCACACAACACTTTTGCTATTTTCTAGGTGTAGTATTATTAGACTAGGGTGTTACTGTCAAATGTATATTAAAGCAATGCAAAAAACGTCTGCATTAGGAAACAGCAGGCTAGGCTTCATCTTGGTCTTGGTCAGTCTCCCAGCCATGCCCACTGTTGTTATTGCTGTGGCTTACTTAATTGTGACAGTGCCAGCAGTTACAGTATACAGTACCTTATTTCCCATGGGTTATAGTTACAGTATACAGTACCTTATTTCCAGTGGGTTATAGTTCCTTGAAAGTTTTAGCATAGATTGTCCCCTGACTCGTATTATCTGTGTCACAGACATATGTCTAAGCCATGCATCACAAGATTGTACTGGATTCTCTCTTGAATTGTTAGATCATGATCTGTGGCTTAAGCGGTGATATTTACTGTAAATGTAACAGTAAAATAGGAGGTCTCACTCAGGATTTGTCAGATAATTTTGCCTCATGCATCTGTCATGAGTTAACTGATACAGAGTACAGTGTATACAGAAAGTGGTACATAAATGCTTTACCACATTTCACTGTTTTGGTGGCATAGCATCATCAGCATGAAAGTCGCATCTCATTTATTGCTCATTTTACAGTATTTTTGTGAATACAAATGATGCATCTCATTTATTGCTCATTTTGCAGTATTTTTCTGAATACAAATGATTTAAGTAGTTTATGGACACATTTACTGCAGAGGCAGTGGCATAAAAACTCTGACTACAGCCCTGGCAACCCAAGTTTGATTAGTAGCTAGGGTGCTTCGGAGTTTTGGCAGGGTAGGTCCTGGGGAGAGATCAGGGTAGAACTAGCCACGTACTGCAACAGGTCAACCTTAGAGCAGCCACTAACATGCAAACACGCAGCTTAAGGGTGGTATTACGCCAGCCAAGCTATGATGGATGGTAGCCTTCATACTGGATGTGCAGAGCAAAGTTATTGTGAGCTTGCACAGCAGCATGGCTCATTATCTCCCAACCCAGGGACTAGGGTTAGACCATTCAAATGCTTTTATTGCTAGGATGGTAGGTGTAGCACAAAGCACCCTAATGGCTGCCTGAATGTTGCCTCTCTCCCACCATAAGCAATTCTCACATTAGCTTTGGGTGAAAGCTCTCCCACTTTAGAAAAAAAACAGGCTCCGTCTGATTGGGGGAAGCTTGATGGTTGGCAAGCGTGGGTACAAAAGTCACCTAGGAAAAAAGTACATTTATGCAAATAATATTTTCCTTAAGTTTTCTGGTGTAATAGGCAAGAGAGTCAATGAATTTACTTGTAGACTTTAACAGTATGCTTTTATGTTGTTATGGTCCGATGATTAGCTTGTATGCACTACTCTTCCTGCCTCACTAAATAAGGCTAGAACATTTTTGTAAAATGTATTCTGTCTCCCAAAATGTTATGATGGGGGCGGATGTACCAGTGTGATTTTGTTTTACAGCCAGGGCTTGACCTTTCAGCAGTGTACTCTTTGTCCCCAGAATATGTTCCATACAGAAATATTATTTATTTTCTCTCACTTCTTTCCATTATATTATAACAATGCTACCCCAATATTGTTATAAAGCAAAACAGCTTAATTGCTTGATCTTGTTAACACTGAGAGCCAGTGAGTGAATGGCCTGTTTTTCCCACTCCTTGGCTAATGGGACTTAAGTTGTAACAAATACTTTGTCACGTTCCCAAACAAAATGATATAAGATTTCTTAAACTAGTGCAGAATCTGGTACAGAGAAGAAGCAGTAGGAGCACTAATGAAAAATTCTTTATATGTGGTACTCTTGTGTTTGGATTAAGGGGAAGGAAATGTACTTTAAAGAAAGAAAAATCTTGATCTCTGCATGCATAAATATTTGATGTTGTTCACTTTACACTGCATTTTCTTATCTGCCTCTCTAATTTTGTTACAACATATCCTAACTTGAACACCACTTTGGTCAGATATTGGGGAGAGAGGTGTTCTGTGCATTACTAATGTCTCTGTATCGTGCAGATTGGTTAATATTATATCTGAAGTAGTTAACTTCATTTTATCTGCAACCTGTGGGCATTCGGATCCATATCAGATCCGAGTCGGCAACTTTAAAAGCATCTGCTCTGAGCTCCAAGCTCCTTCCCCTTACCCATAATACACCACCATCTCCTGCCTTCCCATAGATCATGTTTGCCGCTTCGTGCATCAGCATCGTGATCTCCATAGCTCTGAGCCTTAGGGTTTATTGTAAGTGCTTTTTTGGGTTTTTTGTGTGAGAGAAGTTTCTCAGTTAGTTCCCTTTTCCTCCCCCTAATGCTTGTTCATCGGTTGTGCAAAAAAAAAAAAGTTAGTTATGTGGTAGTTTTTGTGTAGGCCCTTCCCTTAGTGTGTGCGTGGTCAGGTAGTGTGTTGGAGTTTTCTAGGTGTGGCTGCTGTTGTTTGTAAAATGTCTGAACAGCCAAAGCCTACCTTTAAAAAATGCACAGTGTGTTGCCATAAGCTTTCACCAGCGTATGGTCACACACTGTGTGTCGTTTGCCTGGGTGTAGCTCATTTGTCCGCCCAATGTAGTGTTTGCACAGGGTTTAACCCGACGGCCCTGAAAGACAGAAAAGCCAAACTGGTAGCAAAAGGCCTTCTACTTTAGATACTTTAGCATCGGCCTCGGCTCCTTCAACTCCCACCCAACTCTCCCCTTAGGCTGGGACTCACCCTCCTGCTAGACCAGCTGAAGGGAATGTGAAAAGGAGAGACAAAAACACAAGGATGCAGAGAGAGGGAGAGACAGAGAGAAGAAAGGGGATAGGCTCCGTAAATGGTCTCCAGATCGGGAGTCATTCCTTAGCCCGCCTTCCAAGATGTCGAGACCTGTATCTCCTCAGCTCCACTCCCCCAGATTTTCTCCAGAGCTGACAGAGCCAAGGCCTTCCTCCAGATCCTCTCAGCGACCAGTCAGATTCGAATCGGTCACTTCATTGCTCTCGACTCGGAGTCTGTCTGAAATGGATATGGACAGGATAATGAGGAGATTCATTCGGACCCAAATCCAGATGGGAGTTTTGCCAGGCCCCTCTCCCTTTGGAGGGGGTCCTCCATGCCATTCTTTCATCTTTTTTTTTCTTCCCTGATCCAGCCTGCGGTTTATGGATCAAAGGATCTTTGGAGCTGGGGATTTGGCGCCAATGGTTCCTCCAACCTCGACTCCGGCGATTACCTTGAGTTTCTCGGGGCCGGAGACGGGGAGTCGGATCCGAGGGAATGGATGTGTCTTCAACTCCAACCTTGCTGGATCTGAGCCATTCCTTCAGTGCTCTGGCTACCCTAGCCTTGGCCCCAATCCTCACAGTGGACCCAGGGAGAGCTTCCTCCTTGTTGGGTTCTGAGCAGGTGTGCCCTCCATCGGCATTCGACGTGGTGGAGAGGGTTCTCTCCCAAGGATCGAGACCCCAGCCTATTTCCTTGGATTCCACCCAGACTCCCTCGGATTCGGTTACAACTCCCTTCAGCTTGTCTCAGGGACAGCCCGTACTAGAGGAGCCCCAGGCGGTTCTTGTGGAAGAACCCCCCGCAGCTCACAAGCCCTCTACAGAGAGTCCCACTGAAGAGGGTCATCGTAAGCACATGTGCAAAAGGAGGCACCTGGACTCCCCTGAGTCCCTTACAGAAGGCACTGATTTAGATGAAGGAGAAGGTTCCCCCGGTCACCTCCCAAGGATGTCTCCAAAGGAGACATCATGGAGATCCTCTGCTAGATCGGAGATTGGTCCCTCAGCCCCAAAAACTTCTATGGATGAGTCAGTGTTCCTGGAGGCTTTTGGCACCAAGCCCATCTATGTCCTGGGTGTCCCCACTGGTGGATCCTTTAGTGGATCTTATCACCACGTGGGCATGGAAGGAGCCTGACATCATAGAGCCGATACCCAAGCACCTGGACAAAATTTTCTCTCCACCCTGTGACAGACAGGCATAGTATAAGGGATCCCCTATGAACAGCCATCAAGAGGGAACTGGCTCAAGAGAGTTCCTCGGTCCACCCTCCAGATAAGGTGTCCAGGACGGTGGATCGATTTGGGAAGCATGTGTACTCTTAAGCGATGTTTTCCATCTGAACGCTGAACTACTTGGCATACGTTATACGACTGCAGTGAGACCTAGTCACGGAGTTAGCTGAGTCGCCCCCCAGAGACTCTGTTGCAGGAGGACAAGAGTCTGTTCTCCGCAAAGATGTCTACTCTAAAATCAGTGTCAAACATGTCCATGCACCTCCTTTTTTCATACTACAGAAGGAGCAGTTAGGGCGGCTGGGACCGGCGTAGCTATGAGTTGACACGCTTGGCTCAGACTGTCAGTTTGTGGATCCCTTCAAGGCATCTTTTACGAATGCTCCCTTCGATGGTTCTTCTCTCTTTGGGAAGACCGTATGTGACACCCTTGTCCAGAGTAAAAAAGACGGGAAGACTTTGTCTGCCATCAGAATCCGCTTCTTTAGCCCTCAAAGATTCTTTTCCAGGAGTCAGAGAGTGCAAAAGAAGATGTGGTTCCAGAAATTGCAGTTTTCCCGGGACTCTTAGGACAACTTGTCCCCTAGAGGCAGAGGGGGACATGACAGACGCCATCTCAGAAGAAGAGGGGGTCCGAGGAATTTTGGGTCTAGGGAGCTCTTCTCAGACAGGCCCACGCAGCAGCCCTGAGTGGTTGCCCAACTGTCCTACTCTGACAGCTTGGTTGCTTCAGTTCCTTTGATTGCCAGGACTCCTGGTATTTCGTCTTCAGTGAAAACTATTCTAGTAGCGGCTCATAAGTTTTCCACTAGGAAGATATACCACAGTAAATGGAAACGATTTTCTATTTAGGCTTCTCAGAGAAAGCTGGATCCTTTTACAGCCCCTGTCTCTGTGGTACTGGATTTCTTAGCCAGCATTTTTCAGCAAGGGGCTAGTTCTTCCACTGTGAAAGTGCAACTGGCAGCTATTTCAAATTTCCATGTCGGCGAGAACAAGAATGCCCTGGCCTCTTCTAGATTGTGTAAGGCTTTTCTTAAAGGCACTTTACTTTTATGTCCTCTAGTTAAGAACCCTGTTCTTCCTTGGGACCTTACCTTGGTTCTCCAGGCCCTAGTTGCTTCCCCCTTTGAACCTGCAGCATCAGTAGATTTGAAGTTCTCAGCCTGGAAGACAGCCCTCCTAGTGGCCATTACATCGGCTAGGAGGGTTTCTGAGCTTCAAGCCTTGTCTGCCTTGCCCCCTTATTTGATCTTCCACAAGGACAGGGTTTCTCTCCGTACAAACCCTTCTTTCTTACCAAAAGTGGCTTCTGAATCAAACATTAATCAAACAATTAACCTGCCTGTTTTCTTCCCAAATTTTCAGAACAAGGGTGAATATAAACTGCATTTGCTAGATGTTCATAGACAACTTTGTTTTTACCTACACAGATCAAAGCCCATTCATAAGTCTGACCAGTTATTTGTGTCCTTTTCTAAGCCCTTTTTGGGTAAGGCCATCTCCAAAGTTACCTTAGCTAGATGGATTACACTATGTATTTTGCAAATTTACAAAGACAAAGGCTTGATTCCACCTGGTCCTGTTAAAGCTCATTCTACCAGATCTATGCCAGTGTCTGCTGCTTTCTGGTCTAGGGTATCATTGGATGACATTTGTGCGGCAGCAACTTGGGCTAAGTCACATACCTTCATTTCAAGTTGGATTTAATCTCCAGAGGGAGAGCAGCTTTCAGCTCTGTGGTGCTCAGGAATATCCTTCCCTGAGGGCTTCCCAGGAGTTTGAGTAGCTGGGGACTCTGTCCCACAGGTTGCAGATAAAATGAAGTTAACTACTTCAGATAAAGAAGTTATGTACTCACCATAACGTTCCATTTGAGTAGTTATACTTCATTTTTCTGAAACCTTCCCACCCTCCTTCCCTCAAACCTTCTCATGTGATTAACAGGTGTGGTTTACTCTAGTTTGAGTTGCTGATTAGTTTGAGTTGTGGCAAACTCGATCTGAGGGAAGGCAGGAGATGGTGGTGTGTTATGGGTAAGGGAGAGGAGCTTGGAGTTCGGAGCAGATGCTTGTAAAGTTACCAGTTCAGATCCGATATGGATCTGAATACCCACAGGTTGCAGAAAAATGAAGTATAACTACTCAGATGGAATGTTATGGTGAGTACATAACTTCTTTTTTGCAGCTTGTTCTAACCTGAATCATCATAGTTGGGGATAACTGTACTACCATAACTTTTTTCTTTTTTAGGTATCTTCTTCTCACTGTGTGTTCTGTATCCTCATAATACGCCATAATTTTGCCTTTCCTTCTGTGTCATTTCTCCACAGATTAAAGGTACCCTGATTTAATGCTTATATGGTTTTTCACTGATTACCAGGTCATTATTATTTTTTTTTAGACAAGGTTCTAAAGGGATATGTATGGCTGTTTTCATGTTTTAGCAAAAAAAGAAATAGTTACCAAGTTACCTATTTTTTGTAAAATCAGTTATTGTTTCAGTTAGGGGTACTTCACTCACTCAGAGGTATCAACATTCTTGAACTTCATGCCTGTGTTACCCACTTATCCATGAGTATGTGACAGAGAGAAAGGTTTATGCATTGGGCCATATGGTGTGACAAACTGCAGAAGGATATAACTTGAATTTTCACACAGAAAGAGAATGAGAGAAATAGTTTAGTTAGACATTTTTATCTGCAGTGTTCCATGGCTCAGGTAAAATGATGGAAAAGATTCTATTATGGAAAAAATATGATCTTTTTGTGCTGCTTTTGTTTGTCAGTTTGGCATACAGGTTTGTCTATATGTTGCTAGACATAGAGTGTGCAGCAGTCCTGGATTCCCACATCGCACTATATGGCTTTGAGCATGTAATTTAACCAGATATTGCTTTTGGGTCATCCCTGAGAAGGGACTGTGTAACCCTTGAGCTGACCAATGTAACAAACAGTATTTTTAATCAGGATGTGTACTTCTTGTATAATTTTAATGACTTTCACTATGTTGCATAATATAATTAACACCTACAAAAAATAAACTTTATGTGCATTCATCTATGTTTTGCTTTCTACCTGCCCTCCATTCGGGTATGTACTAAAAACAGTGGGAACTTAAGACAGTTTATGGTAAACTGTCCCACTGTGTACTATGCAGTAATCCTTCCACCACTCTGAGAAGAGAATTTAGAAGAAATATAAGTGGTAAATCTGGGAAGTTAGTGGGGATGAAGGACACATTCATCGCTATGATATGAAAGTAGAAATACAGCATTGCTTAAAATATTTTGACAGAAAAAATTGTTAAACAGTCAGCAAAGATTCTAAGAACCTTTCTTTAATGTTTGGTGGAATGTATTGGTTTTATGCTGCCTTTTATGTTGTTAAGGTTCAGCATTAGTGGGATGAATAGTTGCAGTGATGTATGGAGGAAACATACATCTTTGACAGAAAGACACTTTTTGCAGTGCATGGAAACTTTATGATGTTTTAAAAGACTTTTGCTTGAAATGTTTAAAAATTACTGAAACGTGCAGAGGGGAATACTAATGCTAACTAAATTACAGACAGCCTTGCAATGTATGCATCTTTCTCATCAAAGTTGTTTCCAATGAAAGCTACCCTTATATATTTTATGAAAAAGGAACAAGTGAATAATTCCAGGATCATTTACTTTCAAGTGATAAAACTGTTTTTTAAAAACATCATATCTGTGTAAATGCATTTTTTCTTGAAATGTAGGTGGTTGTTGTTGTGTCTTTCGGCTTTTCCCGGTTAGGGGTCGCCACAGCGGAACTCTGGTCCGCTAATGATTGGGAGTTGATTTTTACATGCCGAGTTACCAGCCCTGACGCACAACCTTCAACAAAGGTACGCCCATTCACGCATGTCACCACGCGGAAGACGCTCTAGCTGAGAATTGAACCGGACAGCGTCTTACTGTGAGGTGACATTTAATTATTTTAGACTATAAAGGCTAAAAAGTAAACGTGTTTGCTTCTGCTTGACTATTTGCCTGTTTGTTGAAAATACCAGATGTTTCACCAAAGTTCTGATGTTTGTCTTAAATGTTTGTAATCACAGAACCAGATGTTGCTTCAAGCGATGCTACAAATATTGCATGTACCATTCAACGAGATGGAAACGACTATGTTATAAATGGCAAAAAGTGGTGGAGTAGTGGTGAGTATTGAATTCATCAATATCTTCCACATTTTAAAGTAATATGGGGTACTGAAAAATGAAAATGATGACAGTAAACATTCATGTCACAAATCTACCAATAAAAAAACAGTATTTTAAAACTGGGGGGACCTCCTGAAAATAATTAAAAAAAAAAAATAAAAATGTCTGAATTTCATTATCTGCTTTGCCTTTATGCTCCAGATAAGGCATCTATGGTGGTGTTATAGTGTAACCTAGTCAAACAAAGGTATGTTATTACAAGTTGGGGTTTGTAACAAACTGATAGAGCAGTTGATACTTTTAAGCCAGATGCAATTGAACTGTTTAGTTTACTGTGAACCATTCATTCATTCCAGTAAAAAGCAGCAGTAATAATAATAATAATAATAATAATAATAATAATAATAATATTAATAATAACCTTTCTGTGCTGTGCTGTTGGTTTAACATAATTGTGTGGTTTGATAAATGTTTGTCTATTGTCTGCTGTTTCTTTCCTCCTATTGATCTGCTGTAGTAATCTTTTAATACCGCAGCTGTGAGAAGAAAGACATATTCTAATGATGAAATATCCTGATTTTAATTGTCGGCTAGTACAGTGTGTTTTTAATATACGTACCTAAAAATAGCTCATACTTTGTGGCAGTTACTTTTATATCTTCTGCTATAAAACTACAGGATACTGCATTAAATTGCATTGCTTAGACCCGTAAGGTGTATTGGCTAGGGTGAGTGATATATGCCATTTCAGGCTGTCTTAGTAAGGTGCAGTCAGAATATGAATGGGGTGCAAAGGGTTGAAGCAGTAACCAACACTATAGATGATAGGATCGATTATTGACCTGAGCAATGAAAGAGCCAGCCAGGGAAGGTGGGAGGAGACAGCTAGGGAGTGTGGGCATAAGAAACTACCAGTGTCTTACCCACCCATCCCAGGGTGAGGGAACAGCTTGGTCTGCTGCAGTACTTAGTAGACAACAAGGATCTGTATGTGTGCATTCAGCAGGCATATAGTGCTGAATGTATATGGAAGCATTTATGATTAAAAGACCTAGCATGGTGAGCATTGCATTCTTCAGAACTAGAAAAGCAGAAATGCAGGTAGGCATAAGATCTTAGGGTCTTAGCAATTACAAGGCAAGTAAATCACAGGACTGTTTATGCTTTGCTGATACTCATCCTGTGATTTTAAATGCGCAGAAGACCAAAGTGTGCTGTTTTTGATGACGTATTACTTCTAGTGAGTAGGTCATCCTTTCTTAACCCAGTTGATAGCAAAACTAACAAAAATAATTTTTCTTCTTTTAGTTTTGTGCTTTTCCATTTATTTATTTGTTATAATCTGGTATTTATCCTGGTCTATAGATCCTTGCCAGCCAGTAAAGGTGGTGATACATGTATAAAATTGATTTGTGGAAGGTACTTAAGACCAGTTTTTCATATAGGTAATGATAGAGTTTGGACAGTAATGTGAAACAGCAGTAATACAGCGTGTTGTAAATAATCAAAACAGCACCTGTAGATGCAGAAGCATACTTTGGAAGTAGGTGATTAGAGGATTAGTAAGCATGAGGTGAAGGAATGTACTAGAGAACATCTGTTTAATACTCTGAGGAAGATCAGCTTAGGTTTGATTATTTTGAGCAAGAGCAATAACTAGTCTTCTCTGGAAACATCAGTTATACTATATCTACGATCCAGAGATAAATTGTACTGCTGTACTGAATTAAACTTTTTTTAAACTGGAAAATATAACACAGGTAACTAATCTTCTTCCTTTGCTAACTTGTGGAAGGAATGCTGTTTATCTCAACTAATAATTTAATTTGTAATAAATTGTAACAGACCCTTTACAGAGTTACCAAAGCTGCAGCCATCTGTGACCCCAAAAACCTTATTACTAAGCACTTCCTGTTTTAAACTTATCATTCTACAAGGCCAGTTACAGTATGTCCAAATTACAGCCTACTAATTTATATATATATATATATATATATATATATATATATATATATATATATATATATATATATGTGTGTGTGTGTGTGTATAAAGTACATACACACACACACACACACATATATATATATATATATATATATATATATATATATATATCCTTGAAGTCACTGTATTTGCTGAATCTCAGTGCACTTTTCTTACAGACCGCTGAACTCCACAGAATATTTTCCTTTTGAGGCCTTCAAGACTTAAAACTTTCAAGAGAACATCTTTTCAAACATATAGGACAGCTTTCCCAAAGATCTGGAGTATAATCAATCACTGTGTTTCATTCTTATTTCTTGGCACATATTAAGGCAGAGAGCATAGGTCAAGCAGAAGCTGCATATGCTTTGATATCATCCAAGTACCTAGGCTAATAGGTAAGTACTAGGCAATCAGTCCACAGACCATTTCAAGCCTAGTCAAAGAATCCTATTCACAAAGTTCTCTCTAGCCTTAAGGAAGGAAAGACAAGATAGAACAGGGAGAATTTGAGGCTGTCATTAAATTTCTAGTTTTTTCTTGAAGGCGGCAAGGGTGCTACACTACTTGACATCTAGTGGAAGTTTACCAGAGCTGAGCATACCTCTCAACTGTTCAGATTTTCACAGAATGTCCAGATTTTTGGTTTGTTTCTCTGAAAACTTGTGGTTTTATAGCAAATCACTGAAGATTATTGACAAACTAAATAATGACATCTGTTTGAATTTCAGACTTCATATCCATTAGAAAACACATGCTAATGCAATACTTGTCATTCTATCAACTTTTTGAGTAATTTTTAAAAACTGTCCCTGATTTTGGGTGTTTGTCACTCATTATTTGTGTGTGTGTGTGTGTGTGTGTGTGTGTGTGTGTGTGTGTGTGTGTGTGTCTGTGTCCTGATTTCTTGCATTTAGAGGTTGAGAAGTGTGGAGCTGACATATATGTTGGGATAAGAATCTATCATGCCAATATGTCTTATTTATCTGCTGGTGAAGGTTTAGTTCCTTTAACCTACTATTTGAAGTAGCATTAGTTCTTTGATGGAATAGGAAGTCAAATAGGGTTGGATCTTTCATGGCTTGAAAGATTAGATACAAATATTGACGGAGTAGTCTATAAGAGACTGAGTAGAGAATGGACTACCAGTCACTCTACGTTTTTTTGAGGCCTCTGAATCTTTTGGTTATGAATCTCTGAGGTCTTTCAAGTTGATTTGTTTAGACAAATACATGCCAAAAGGTGCATTATATTCAATAGTGGCTTTGATGAGATACAAGTAAAAGAGCATTAAGACAACTTTACATCTTGTGGAAATGCCACTGGAAATTAGATGAGACATATGAAAGGCTTTCAGAACTGCATGATGGTGAAATTATAAGGAATTATCAACAAGATTACCCAGGTCCTGCACAACAGTGTCTGATTTGAAGGTTGCATCACCTATATGGTAAGTGAATCTGTTTTGTTGACCAAAATGAACTATACTAGACTGACCTTACTTTGTATAGTCTTCCCTGTCCCCTTATTTGTCTTTTCACCTGCTTCCCATTTTTTATGTATTTATTCAGTTTTATTTACCAGGGAAGAGCAAATTAACAACAGTAAAGTAAGAATCTCCATCACCTTCCTCAAGTAGCCTTTCACTGCCTTCTCAGCTGTATATTTTCCTTACATCTTACTCTCCTGTTACCCTCTTCTCTCTTTCACCCCTACTGTCACACTCTTCTTCATAACAGTACCCAGAAAAATGCCATGCTGCTTTCACAAATGTATTAAATGTGATGCTACCTTGGGCAAAAAGGATGCATTGGTTCATAAGGAGTGACTGTCCTTAAGAAAAATGAGATATGGAGGTTTCATCAACAATAGCTGAATTATGTCTGGCGGAGGTGATGGCAACTAAGAATAAGGTCTTCCAAGACAAAAAATTTAAGTTCACAGTCATGGGCAGACAAAAAAAAGGGTGGTAGAATCAAGGACTGCAGTACCATATTGAGATCCCACGGTGGTGTGGGATCTTTAAAAGGCAGTTTAAGAAGGATTGTGCTGCACAAAAAGGCTTTACAAAGTTTATGAGAAGATAGTGAACAGCCATCAAATCCAATGTGGAAATTATTATTCAAACTTGTGTGCATAAGAGATGCAGCCATTCTGCATGCTTAACGTATTTATCCATATTTGTCACATGGCAAATTCCAGCTGGTCATGACCTGTTTTCATTGGAGGCTTAGGAAGAAAATCAGTACAACATTTACAGTATCAGTAAAAATACTTCAAACAACATAAACTCTATAGGCACCCATTTCTTCTTTCACTTTTGGTCTCAGACTGTCTCATTTATCTTTTTCACCCTTCCCTAGGCCAATAGGAAATGTCTCCTTGCTGCTTTATATAACAATCCAGGCATTCTGTTCTGGGATACCATTTCTTCTGTTCTCAAGATGGCAGGAAGACCTGAAATAAAGAGTATTTGTCTTATTCTCCATTTGGAATAGATCTAATGCTGGGTTGTTTTAAAAATCAGCTCAGCAAAACAGGGTTGTGTTATTCATGCCAAGTGCTGGGAAAAGGAGAAAACTTAGGCTGGCCAATGTTAATTAAAATAAAATATGATCTCTATCTCATCTTATACCTGGGAAAACTCATGATTAAGAAGGGTGTTACAACAATGGAATGCTACAGAGAGAGGAGTGAGACTGACCTATCTAATGATCTAGGGAGAGATCACTCATATTTCAACCAAGAATTTTGGGGTATTGTAAAGCTTTATTGATCCTTAAATATCCATTAATACAAAAGGTTAAGATAAGCTGGGAAACATTACTTGACATCCAAACAGACCTTAATGGCTGGCTGCAACAGAGAGTTACACAAGATGGAAAATGTAGGATCTTTGGATGGAGGGTTTGGACATAACTTTAATCCCCGTTATAAACTAAAAAAAAAATATATATATATATATATATATATATATATATTGTACTGCAGCTGACAGTTGTTGGAGATGTAAGGCACAGGATGGGTAACTGGACCCATGTATTCCTCTCTTGTCCCAAACTTAAGCAGTTTATAGAACAACTTAAGAGTCTTTTTGGCAAATTATTAGGGGAAAAATTGAATGTTATCCAGTTTTATATCATCTGGGTTAGAACACAGATACCCCCCCCCCCCCCAAGAACTCTAATGGTAATGCTATTAGCCAAGAAATGTATCACTAGGAAGTGGAAACAGAGGACCCCTTCAGAAGTTACTGAGCTTGAAGACATACTGAATGAAGTAATGAGGGCCGAATGAACCTCAGCATACAGAAACCATAGAGCAAACCTTTTGCAGAAATGGAGGTTATAGCAACTGTATAAACGTTCTTAATAATTTTACCAGAACCTAGGAATTACTCCACCTTAACTAACAGTTTATTATTATCTGGGTTACACCCCATGTGGAACATTTAACTACCTTACCAGTAAGCATAGCTAATCTCTATAACAGCAATGTATTCTCACTTACAGCTCTTATGTCATACATTTTAATTAGAAATTTGTAAATATTGTTTACCATTAGTGTCACAGATTGTTTCTTTATCTATCTGCCCCTTTAATTGACCTATGCTGTTCCTTTCTTATATATCTGGGAGTTTACTAGTTCATCTGGATCTAATCAAACTATATATAATCTGTTTTTTTCCTACAGTAAGTTTGGATGATATTTTCTTGTTGATTAACAGCTGCCTTATAACTCAGTAAATAATAAGCACTCTCAATGCACAAGCCTGTAACCTATGATTATTAGTAGTTTGTTGGTAATATACTGTGGGCTGTTAACTGCAGTGAGGGTCAAAAGGAGATCCTTACATCTGTTATTTGGAACCACAGAAGTCTTATTATTATGTCATTTGTTTTCTGTGTAAAGTGGAATCCAGGCAAATTGAATTAAAACAAAACAAACAAAAAACCCAGCAAACTATTTTCCTTTGATGAACCTGTTTTATTTGCATTTGTATTATAATAAATTGTTGCACTATTTTTATACAGACTAGTGATCTCTGCTGCACTAATGGTGTGTGGTAATTATGAAATCTGAAATAGATAAACTAAGTCGAGTCGATGAAATCCCAAATAAGTGAGTTTATTCAGGTGCATGTGTACAACAGAGAATCCTGTGCAGTATACCTGGTGCATTAAATACTTATTGTCAGTAAAGAAACATCAGCATAATAGGATACTGTTCTTGCAGGGAGTCTGGTGGAAGCGTGGTCCTACTTGATAACTACTGAGAAGGTGATGGACAGTCTGAAGGCTGGCTATTGATTTTGCAGTATCTTCTGATTTAGATACTTTTGAAGAATATTGTTGTGATAACTAATCTATTATCATCCCTTTCAACAAGAGCGATGTTCCTGAAAATTACCATATTAATGGCAATATCCTAACTATGCACTCAGTGGTGAGAGATGTGGGCACTCAGGTTGGCAACAACCTTGCCTTTTATCACCATATCTCCAGAATGGTAAGAAGGGCATTCTGTATGGCTCAACTCATAAGTAAGGGCATTGCCTCAAGAAAAAGTGAAGTTATCATCTCCTTGTACATGCCGTTCACTCATTAGGCCAGTAATTGAGTGCAACACCCCTTTTGGCATGTATCTTTCAAAGCACCTGCACCGGTTGGAGAGACCACAAAGGTTCCTCTCAACAAAAATTCAAGGTCTTCAGCAGCTATAATGTGTGGATTGGCTAAAATCCTTGTCACTTTATTCTGTTTCATACAGACTGCTCAGAGGTGATCTCTGCCTTGCATATAAGGTGCACATCCACAAGTCAAATGGCACACGGGGTTGCTTGCTCTAAAGACCTAAACCTGGTATGTGACATCAGTAGAACCTGCTGGAGGGACAGATTTGTTTTTCAGAGGTTACCACACTTTTGGAATAGACTCCACTTCATGTCAAACAGAGCACCTCATTGGGCCTCTTCAAACACAATCTGGATGATTGGATGGGTAATAGTAAATTTACCCTGGAGGTTCTACCTCTGTCCCTCTTGGACAGGGTCAGTAGGTGCTGATCATGGTAACAAGGGTAAAATTTGCTAGGCTTGTAAGGGTCCTTGGGCCATTAGCCTAGTAACTTCCTATGATCCTGTGTATTTATCCTTTCTTATTATATTCTTGTTTGCTGTTTTCCCCTAGATGCTCATAAATTCCTTCTTATTGTGATATTTAGTTTGTGATTCATGATTTCTGCAGTTTAGTTTCACCAGTAAGATGCAGTGTTCACTTGTGTCTGGTGCTTAAAGTGTAACTGTTCTGTTGCTGTGATTTTACCATGAAATTGTTTGTGCTACATTAGTTCCATTGGATATTGTCACCTTAGTAGTAAACCTACTGTAACTAAATGCTCTGAGGTCTTAATTTAGCAAGACATATAAATCTGACAAAACACTTCTGTTTCCATACAGCATTATATAACCTGCATTCGTATACATACCAGTCTAGAACATTCAACATTTCATGTTTATGTTGCTATTCCATGCATAGTAATAGCAGTCAGTTGCATTTGATGCTCCAGTTTTTTAGTGTCACACGTTTACATATGTTCCAGCTTATGAAACTATCTGAGGCGGGGTCTGCACTAAAATATCTCATGCCAGTGTGATACAGCTAGTAAAGCATCTGCTTTTGAGCTTAAAGGTTGTGAGGTTTAGCTGCAAGTAAGGACTACAGTCTTACCGAAAATATTGCAATCTAGAATATGGCAGGTGCTGCTCTTATGGAGTTTGCCATCCTCATAATGAGGGGTCCATTGTATCAGTGACTGTGATCATGTCCAGCAAGATATAATAGAACCACAACATTATTTACAGGAAGATAATTTTCTGATGTATTCTCCAACTGCCCCTTCTTGTAGGTCTGCCTCTTTCCAGGATGCACATGGATGTGGGTGTAAGGTGTGCATGTAGGCCTTTTCACAGATTCATAGGTAGTTACTGGCCGTACAGTCCCGGAAACCATTAATGAGTCGAGCCCAGATTTCCAATTGCCTCAAAGCATTGTCTAGTCTTGCACAAGGTCACACAGTAGGCAAATCAAGGCTGAGGGAATTGAACCCTGTACCACAAGAAATAACTTATCTCATAGTCTAGATTCTATACACCAACTGTTAGACTAAACACATAAAAGCATGCAATTCTGTTAACCCACAACTCTTCCTCACTTGTATTGTGCAAAGTAACCCATTTATAGGCTGCATCTTTCATAGGTTCATAGGTTCATACTAGGCTATCTGCCCTAGGGCATTTATAAGCCTAGCCTGAGTGTGTGTGGCTTTCGCCACCCCTTGGAATGAGAATACTATGCCCATTTAGGGTTTAGTTTACTGTGCCTCTGTCTAGTAGTGACATAGAAATGACCCCTGGGGTAAACCTACGATCTCCCATCCACTCGTCAAGATTTCTCTTGGAAGAGAGTCAGTGAGGGGCTCTGCCTAACATGGACTGGGATTCTGTTCCAGAGCATAGGGAGCCTCTGGGTTATGAATCTGTCCCTCCAACACGACCTATTTATTTCTGTGTTGAGGTTCAAATCTCTCGCTCTCGTGGCTCTGGTGGATTTGGATTTTCTGAGGTGGAGCATGTCCATTAATTCCGGATTGGACATGGCCTTGTACGTCAGACATAGATCGCCTCTGAGTAGGCGGTATGCGACTGAATAGAGCTGGAGTTTCTTCAGCCGGGCAGCATATGACATATGTTTGAGACCCTTGATCCTCTTGGTGAGGTACTTTTGGGGTCTTTCTAACTGCTGCAGGTGTCGGTAAGGTACATCCCAAATGGGGCGTTGTACTCAATTATGGGCCTGATAAGGGAAGAGTACAGGGGCACAATGGCCTCTCTTGATCTAGATGTGAATCCTTTCATGATAAGTTGGGTAATATAGAAGGTCTTCCTAACCACCTTGGCAACGTGAGTGTCAAAGGAGAGGTTACTGTCAACTTGGGTCCCTAGGTCCCTGATTACTTCTTCCGTACTTAATGGATTACCACCTATGTGGTAATTTGTGGGCACTTTGTTTTTCCCATAGGGTAGGACTATACATTTTTTGACGTTCAGTTTAAGGCCATGGCTCTGGCACCAGTTATCCATTTCTATGAGGCCTTTCTGAAGGATGCTTGTGTCTGCTGGAATATCAATTATGGCGCCCAGTTTGCAGTCATCTGTGAACTTTGTTAGCCACAATCCTCCTATGTTTGCTTGCACCTCGGAAAAATAAATGCCGAACAAGAGGGGTCCCAGGACCGAGCCCTGTGGGACACTGCTTGTGATTGGCTTAGAGTCTGACATGGCTCCAGCAATTCTGACCTTGTGGGTTCTGTCCTTGAGCCAGTTTGCAACCCATCTTATGACATATGGGTTTACATTTAAGCTGGTGAGTTTGTCTATGATGCCCGAGTGGGGTATTGTGTCGATGGCTTTTGTAAGATCAAGGTAGGCTGTGTGAACTGCCTTACCCTCATCAATGGCCTTAGTGACTGTTTCAAAAAAGTCGACCAGGTTCAAAAGGCAGGATCTGCCCTTGACAAAGCCGAATTGGGTAGGATCCAGTGTCTGTAGGTCCCCAATGTCTTTGTTTATGAGTTCCATAATGATCCTCTCCATAGCTTTGCAGACCAGGCTCGTCAAGCTTATGGGGCGGTAATTTCCAGGGTCCGTAGAAGCGCCTCCTTTGTGGATTGGGACCACTATTGCTGTACGCCATTCTTTGGGCATGTATCCTGAAGTAAGGCTAAGATTAAACAGCTGCCTTATGTGCAGGTTTAGTTCCTCTTGGAGTTCATGTAGCACGCAACCCGGGACACCGTCTTGTCCCATTGATGCTGTGTTTTTCGCTTTGGAGAGGGCGGCTCTCACCTGGGCATCTGAGATGTCAGGGAGGCTACACTCTGCTGGCATAGATATTTCTCCTTTTGGGGGGAGGGGGGAGAGAAATTTGCACTGAACCTGTCTGCCAGTATGTTGGCAATGTCTGTGATTTCAGTGTATTTTTTTGTCATTTTGGACTAACTCTGAGCATATCTGGGAGTTTCCACCCAGGTTTCTAGCATAACTAAAGAAGGCCTTGTGATTGTCTTTAGTGTCTTTTGCGATTTTTGTCTCGAAGTTGGCCTTGGATGATTTTATGAGTGATCGTAGTTTTTTGCTAGTACTGATCAGAGATGCCTTCCCTTTTGGGGATTTTGCTCTGTCATGTAGTAGCTTCCTCCTCCTGTTGTAAAGCTTGTTTACGGCTGGGGTCCACCAGACAGGACGCCTGCCTTTGGGGGAAGGGGTCTTGGTTTTATTTGGGATTGCATGATCCATGCATTCTTGAAGGTGTCCGTAGAAAGCGTTTATAAAGGATTCAGCGGTGTGGGCTGTGGTTTTCACTGGCCCAGGGGCCTTGAAGGATACCACTTCAGTCTTAAGACGTGTGAAGCCAGCTTTTGAGAAATTCTTCACTGTGGTCTTTTGTGCTGGGGGTGGGGGCGGGATGTGGATTTCCAGTGAGATTAATTTATGGTCTGATCTCACCAATGAGGGGTATACTTCCGGTGTGGAGCATTGTGTCCCCATGTTTGTGATGATCAGGTCTAGTATATTATCTCCTCTTGTGGGAGTGGTGACTAGTTGTTCCATCACATTTGAGTTTATGAATTCTAGGAACCTTTGGGCTCGGGTGTTGGGGCTTGAGTAATGCTCCCAGTCTATGTTTGGGTAGTTGAAGTCTCCCAATATGATAGTATTTGGAGAGACATTCATACTCTCCAGTGTCTTCAGGAAGGCTGAGTGGGGTTCCTGAGTTTGAGAGGGTGGTCTGTAGCATGCTACAAACTGTAGGGCAGTTTTGCCTACGGTTAGTTGCACCTGGATGGTCTCCGATGCTTCGTGCGTTGCCACTAACCTGGAGGTGTGGGTATCTTTGATGAATATGGATACTCCCCCCTCCTTTTGTGGTTCGGTCCAAGTTTTGAGGCCGAAAAGCATGATATGAGGTATAACCTGGTAGTGCTGGGGTGCTCTCAGGAGCCTTGAACCAGGTTTCAGTCACTGCACAGACATCAATGTTCTCCATACTGAGGAGGGCTTCGAGAGCGTGCATCTTGAGGTTTAGACTTCTGGCATTGAGCAGCATTACCCTTAGTTTTTTTCCACTTGTGTTTTCTAGGGAGGTGGGTTTGTCTTTTGAGCCTTGCCTAAAAAAGGCACTATGGGGGTGGCAAGAGCCTTGGCCAATATCCGGAAGCCCAGGGGTGACAAGTGCAAGCCGTCCCTTGCGAAGCAGTATGGCTTGTCAAGCATGTCATCCCAAGCAGACAGACATTGGATCCCCCTAGAATGACACCAGTAATTGAGCCAATTGTTAAAGCTGATCATTTTGTCTTTGTACTGTGGCATCATTCTTGGTGAGGGTAAGATGCTGCTCAGGGTCAGGGTCATACCGGCCTGGGCTACATAATCAGAGCGCTCCTCTATGTCTCTTTTCATGTAGTCCAGGGAGTTACATCTCAGGTCATTCACACCGGCATGGACAATGACTGAGTCATATTTGTACTTGCTTTGGAGTGACCTGAGTGCTTGTGTTATGTGGCGGATTCTAGCGCCCGACAGGCAGCTTACTGTAACCTTGTCCTTGTTCAGTCTGGTGAGCGGGACGTCAGTGTGTCTGACTATGGAGTCACCTATTACAAGTGTATCAGGCATGTTGTTTGGCCTTAAGGGCTGTGATTGTTTGGCACACTGACTTTGAGAACTATGTGTTTCATGTGCTGTGTTTTGAGGTAGTGGTTGCTTGGATGTCTGCTTTGGAGGCCTCTGTTGCTTTGGTAGATTTTTAATTAGAGCCTCCGAGTATGTTTTTGTGTGTTTATGTGTTTGGTTTGCAGTTGTGATAGGTCTATGTGAGACTGGGTTTGCGGTGAGTGTGGTTACCTTCTCCTCCTGACTGGTTTTGTCAGTGCTGAGTCGAGAGAGCTCAGCCTCCAGTTTGGCTATATAGTCGCATCTCTCACATATATTTGTATTTGTTGGGAGGAGGAGAAGGTTGTCTGTATTTTGAGCTGACATGCTGTAATCCCAAAGTTGTAATTTGCTTGGCATATCAGAATCGAAGCACAGAGAGTGGTAGTATGCCTAGTGTGGGCATTACCAGGGCACTACATTCTTGGAGGTAATAAGTACTTTTACCAAAGAAGGAAACAAATCAAGTACAAACTTTTAATAGCATTGCTTAAAGTATGTTATTTGTATAAAGAAAAAGAAAGAAAGAGAGAGAGAGCAGAGAGTCCATTTTCTAATGCAATAATACATTCCATGCCAGAAAGTATTGGGTAATGCCAGTTCTCCTATGAGCCATAAGATCTTGCAATACTTGGCTTAACTTTGTTACTTAACATTCTAATATCCAGTAATAGTCAGTCATGTGGGCATTGTTTATTACTGGTATTTCTGCATAATACTTATTTAAACATTTGACATATTTGAGATGCAATTTGAGATAATTTTAAATAGTATCTTGCTGTGGGAATCACAATCAGATGCTTATGTAATATACAGGGTTTAACTGGGCAATATACATTGTGGTGAACTGATGCTAAAAGAATATATTATATTAAAATAATACCCATTTGTTAACCAGGTTGGCATACTCAACAAACAGTCCTTTTTTAGGGGTGATCTGGAGGCAATGTCTGGTTAACAGACTTGCTCAAGGTCACACAGTAGGCAAATGGAGAGCCGAAAGAGTCAAACCCAGAACCACAGGAACTATGACTCACAGCCATAACCCTCTGTGCCAATTGCCAGACTAATAATATAGATCAGGTATGTTAAAAAATATGGAGCCCCTGCAGTTATACTGTTTTTATTTTATTGTTTTAGTTGTTTTTTGTCTGCATGCCTGCCAACCAGCGGTCTTTCTCCTCCTTCTCCAGTCAGAATCCAGTTGGTCATACCGTGTACTGGAGATGTACTTGTTGCAGAGTGGGGTGATAGTGGTAGGGTGTGCCATCAGCTCAGTTTACCTAGTGGCACATAGCCCCATCCTCAGACTCATGTAAGTCTGTCTTTCTTCCCAGACAGGGGCTCTATGGTGATCTTTCCAGATTGTCCCCTGTCTAGGTACTCTATGTCTGACCCCTAACAGCTTCACTTCATTTAGTGTGCAAGCTGTTGGAGTGTTTCTTGTATGGACCTAGACCAGTGCACTGGTGGTGGTGTGCATACCTCCATCACCACAGGAACTACCTATGCTTCTGTATCCTCTGCATGCATGCTCCTTCACATATGCAGATAAGGGCTACTATCACTTGTGTGGGAAGCCACAGCACATCCTTTCCTGTGCTGGCAAATGTTTTCTATGCTTGATGTATCTGCTTAGCACTGGATTGGAAGCTGAGTCAGCCAATAACTGCCATACCCCCCAGGATGAGAAAGTAATAGCCTTTTGTTTCCATTCATCCCTTTCTTTATTGCTTCAGTGCCCAGAAGGCTATTTGAATTTGGTCATCTCAATCACAGTCAGGACTTTATCTTTTTATGCCTTTGAGCCAGACTGTTTTACTATTATCTGCTAGGATAGTACAGTAAGTTACAGACATTTTGTTCAGTAAAGTACTTCACTGCTGCTTCTCTAAGTATCAGTAGCTGTTTTCATTTACTAAAGTTCTGTAATCAGTGTAGGTTAGGCATCATCATTTGTTGCACACTGGACTACCACAAAGTACAGTGTAATGGAATGTGACATGCAGTATACTTCTTCTACAAGGAAAACAGCTGTGTAGTTATAAAATACAAAAGGCCTGTCAGTATAACTGGACAGATGTATGACATTTAGGCTGCCAGTGGAGTCTGAATGCTCTAAGTGACTTTGATGCTGTTTTTATATGCTGAATACAAATAATAACGTATGCATAGCTCAGAATATATAGATACCATATTAAGTGCTATGCAACCAAAGATTTGGCTTAGGGCTTCCAGTGGAAAAGTGAAAATGCATGAAAAATGCACATGAAAGCAAGCTGATGCCAATCTCCCTCAGAAATAACTGCACATTCTTAAGTAGCTTTCCATTCATTTAGGCTTAGTTTGTCTGTTTTTTAATTGCTGCATACAATCTAGTTGTTATGCCTTTTAGTGTATCACAGTACATAACAGATTCATGTCCCACTCAATAGGTTGAATAAGGAGAAAGTAACAGTCAGCTGCCTGTCAGGTGCCAGGATCTGCCACATAACGCACGGACTCAGGTCCCTCAACAACAGGTACAAATATGACTCTGTCATTGTACACGTGGGTGTGAATGACCTGAGACATCTCTCTGGACTACATGAAAAGAGACGTGGAGGAGCTCTCAGATTATGCAGCCCTGGTGGGTATGACCCTAGCCCTGAGCAGCATCCTACCATCACCCAGAATGATACCACAGTACAAGCAGAAAATGATTGATTTCAACAATTGGCTAAGTTTCTGGTGTCATTCTAAGGGTATCCAGTATCTGTCTGCCTGGGACAATATGGTCGACGGACCACAATGCTTTGCCAGAGATGGCCTGCACCTCTCTCCCCTGGGATTCCGGATACTGGCCAAGGCTCTTGTCACCCCTATAGTGCCTTTATTAGGTAGTATTCCAAAGACCAAATTACCATCATAACAGCTACAACAATCTGAGGGTCATGCTGCTCAACACTAGAAGGCTAAATCACAAAACGCATTTGCTCGAACCACTCCTTAAAATGGAGAACATCAACATTTGTGCAGTAAAAGAGACTTGGTTCAAGGCAGCAGAAAGCACCCCTGCACTACCAGGCTATAACTTAGCCCACACCTTTCTGCCCCAGAACTTGATTGAAGCTCCAAAGGTGGTGGTGTTTCCATATTCATAAAGGATGCGCACACGTCCAGACTGGTAGCCCAACATAACGCTTCAGAGATGCTTCAGATGCAGCTAATATTGGGTAAGACAGCAATTCAGGTTGTAGCCTGCTATAGGTCTCCAGCCTTGTCCCAAGACTCACACTCCATGATGTTCATCGTGTTTCACTGTTGCAGTCATTACTCTTGGGTTATCCTGCTGGCAGGCTACCCGCAGTCGGCCTGAATTCCAAAGTCCTGGTCTGGCGTCGGTTGCTGTTGCCTCTTCCTTGACATCAGTGCGCCAGGGGTATAAAAGATGCAGCTGACGCCATTTTCTTCAGTCTTTCTTGCCGTGCGGTGCCCGAAGCAAAAGCAGTTCGCAAGTGCCGGTTGGCCGATTCCTGAGATTTTCAAAAATGAATTTCAGAACCGAAGTCTTCATTAAAGCTAAGTACCCCGTTGGGGAAACTTTTTTCTTGCTCCAGACCGATGTCAGAAAAAGTTAACAATTGTATTTCCTGTGGGAAGCAAATACCTCATAAGGATTTTCACTCTTACTGTATTCTTTGCCTAGGCCCTGACCACAACGTTGCTAGCTGTCGGTTTTGTGCTAGATTTAACCAACGCACTATTAAGCGTCGGTTCAATTTTGCATTACATTACTTTAGCCGAAGGTTTAATTATATAATGCCGTCGGAACAGCCGATGACCGGAGTTTACAAAAAACGCAACGACAAAGAAAAGGACAGGCATCTGAGGTCCAAAACTGACGACGAGGCCTCCGTTAGGCCAGTCGCCGGTTCTCAGTGAGGCGCTTTCGCAGCCCCTGGTGCCCACTACCTCAGAGCCACAGGCCACTTCCGACTCCCACGTGGAGCCGACTGGGCCTCTGGATACTCAAGGTATTGGACAGTTGGAAATCATTCCCTCAGATGGGTCCGGAGGCGCTGAGCAGGCATAGGCTTCTGAGGGTATCTTCAGACCTACACAGTTATATGTTAAACCATCTTCAGCTTCAAAGACAAAGACTAAAGCAGCTCTAAAGACAAAGAAACAAGTACAGCATTCTCCTACTCAGACTTCCATGCCTAAAAAACAGATGCTTAAAATGGCCAAAAACCTAATTACTTTGATCAGGGGTTACCATCCCCCTCCTGATAAGAGGCCTAGGCAAAGACAGAATATGATTCTTCTGATCAGGTTTTTATTTCCTGTGATTCCTCTTCTGAACAGGATTATTCTATTCCTCCCTATGAGAATTCTGATGCTGAAAAATCCATTCCTTCAGCCTCTCCTCCTGAGGATTATTCTTTTGGGGAAACACTGCATACCATGAGGGAGCATTTCCACTGGGAGAACCAAGATTGCTCAGAATCTAGGAAAAGGCTCAGAGACTTTCTGCTATTACCTCAGCACAGACCCCTTGCTATTCCACCTGTTCTAGACATTGTAGATGATGTATTTTCAGAGTCCGGCCTGTCCCCCGACTCTTTACCTCCTGCACCTGCTAAGCCTGACAGATACTATAGGGTCCCAGATTCTCATAAATTCCTATATGAAAACCCCACTGCTGACCCAGAAACTATGTCTCAGGGTCCCAAAGGGGTCAAAGCTTCCACTGCAAAAAACCCTGTCCCCTCTGATAGGGATTCCAGGGCACTGGACAGATGGGGGGGAAAAAGTTTACACTTCTGCTACCTTGGCTGTAAGGGCTTTAAATTGTCAGTTTCATATGCTTAAATATCAGAAATACTTAATGTCACTGCTTAAACAGAAAATGTTGACAAATTCTGAATGTTCAGAGAACAAGGAAATGCAGGATTTATTGCATGCAACTGAACAAGTGGGAAAGCATACTTTGCATTGTGGTTATGATTCACTGGAGGCCTCTTGCAGGGCCGCTGTTACAGGTTCTGTTATTAGAAGGCATGCTTGGTTAAAGGAACATAATCTACCTGATCATGTTAAAACAAAATTATTAGAGGCTCCATTACAACATGATACTTTGTTTGGTGCTAAAGCGGAAGAGGTGTTGAAGAAAATGGAGGATAAAGCAAAATCCATGCAGACAGTTAAGGATTTTTTACAGGTACAGCCACCCAGATTTAGCAGGAACTGGCCTTCCAAAAATTGGTCCTTTCCAGTGTCAGACAGGTCACAAAGAGGCAGATCTCAGCCCCAAGGCTCATACAGGCCTAAGCAATGGGGTGCTCCTACCTCCAAAAGCGGAGAAGACAAATCACAACCTTACAGGAAACCGTCCCAATGACTTTCCTCTGCCAGATCCAAGCACTTTTCTTTTGGCAGCCCCCTTAGTGGGAAAACTAGCACTTTTTTCACCAAATTCGGCAAATGATTACCCAAGACAAATGGGTCTTGAACATAGTGTCCCAGGGCTACAGGTTCCATTTTCACACCCTACCAAGGGCAAAAGGTATGCCAGACCTGCCACACAATCAATGGGCAGAGGCACAAAAGCAAATTACAACCCTCATGGACATGAGGACCATTCAACAAGTACCACAACAAGAGCAGGGGCAAGGATTTTACTCAAGACTTTTCTTGGTGCCCAGAAAGGACAAAACCTGGAGACCAATACTGGACCTGTCTATACTAAACATGTTTCTGGAGGATCCAAAATTCAAGATGTTGACTCTACAGCAGCTACTGCCCATGCTGGGCAAGAAGGCTTGGCTCGTAACTTTGGACCTAAAAGAGGCATACCTGCATGTCCCAATCAGACAATCTTGCAGAAGATACCTCAGATTCATAGCTGGCTCAATGCATTACCAGTTCTCTGCACTGCCCTTTGGCTTATCTACTGCGCCCAGGGTCTTCACAAAATGCCTGGCACCAGTAATTGCATTTTGCAGACAAAGAGGAATTCAAATATATCCCTACTTGGACGACTGCCTTATTCAAGCAGAGAACAAAGACATTCTTCTAAAGCATCTGGCATTTGTAAAAAGATTACTAATTTGCCTAGGGTACACAGTAAACGAAAAGAAATCAAAACTAGTACCCTCTCAAGAGATAATATTCCTGGGTGCAAGCTTAAATACAACTGCCCAGATGGCTTATCTCATGCCAGACAAACAAAGGCAACTGACTTCTTACTTGAAAAAGTTGGCAACAAAGACCCAGTCATCTGCAAGGAAAATCCTGCAGGCCTTCGGCTTCATGGCATCCTGCATTCTACTAATTCCATATGCCAGACTGCATATGAGGAAACTACAATGATATCTAAAACGTGTTTGGACTCAGCATTGCCACAGCCTGGAGACAGTAATTACCCTTATTCCCTGCCTGCAATAGGAGTTTCAATGGTGGGCACAGGCCTGTCACCATAACAAGGGTCTACCATTCACTTTACCCACAGCCAGACAGACACTGACAATGGATGCATCAGATTATGCCTGGGGGGCCCATATGGCAGGAAAATGTATTCAGGGCACATGGCCTGCAAGCCATATGCATCTTCATATCAATCAAAAAGAGAATCTAGCTGATCAGAATACCCTGACAGCTTTCAAGGATCTACTTCATCCAGGACAGCTACTGATAAAGATGGACAATACTACGGTCATGTGGTACATAAACAAGCAGGGAGGCACACATTCCTACCCCCTCTGCAGACAAGCAATGACCTTGTGGGACACAGCATTGACTTATCAAGTTCACCTGCAAACACAATTCCTGCCAGGAAAAACAAATACTCTGGCAGACGAACTAAGCAGAAACCTCATAGATCCCCACGAGTGGAAACTGGATCCACAAGTCTTCAGCATGATAACAAGGAAATGGGGATGCCCAGACATAGATCTATTCGCCTCCCCTCACAACTGCCAGTTACAGAGATTTTGCACAAGGATTTATCACAAACAAGCATGGAGAGTGGACGCCCTATCCTTCAGCTGGAAAAACCTAACCGTATATGCCTTTCCTCCACTGCCTCTCCTTCCCAAGGTACTCCTAAAGGTCAGACAAGAGAAGCCAAAAATTATACTGATTGCACCAGACTGGCCACGCCAGCACTGGTACCCAATCCTAAAGAGCTTGTCTCAAGGTCCAGCATGGATATTGCCTCAAACTTCCCACTTGCTGACCCAACAAAACAATCAGATCCTGCACAGTCAACTTAGGACCTTAAATCTGGCAGCATGGCAGATAATGTAGCCATTCAGAGCACTCCTCTTTCAAAGCCATTATGGATGTTATCTTGGAGGCCAGGAGGCCCAGTACCAGAAAATCTTATGCAGGCCAGGAGGCCCAGTACCAGAAAATCTTATGCAGAAAAATGGAAGAGATTCTGTGCTTGGAACCAGGAACACAAGGCATTGACACGTATTTACCAAATATTCCTCAGATTTTACAATACCTAACTGAGATGCTGGACAAAGGCCTTTCCTTTTCATCAATTAAGATTCATGCCTCTGCCATTTCAGCCCATTACAATACGGAACCACCTATCTTTTCTCATCCTTTAATAAGGCAGTACCTCAGAGGGGCCAAAAACATCAGGCCTCCAAGGAGAGCACCAGTTCCGGCATGGGACCTCAATTATGTCTTGGAAAAACTCACACTGCCTCCCTTTGAGCCAGCCTCAACAGCTGATATAAAGTTCTTATCCTGGAAAACAGCTCTGCTCCTAGCAATAACCTCTGCAAGATGAGTCTCGGAGTTACAAGCACTCATGGCTGTGGAACCTTTTATCATTTTTCATCCAGACAGGGTTTCTCTGAGGACAAACCCAGCATTTATGCCTAAGGTGGTGTCCAGTGTGGCCCTCAACCAAACCATTCACTTGCCTACCTTTTATCCAAACTCACAGAACAAGGGTGAGAAAATTCTGCATTCTTTGGACATACACAGGCAACTACGCTTCTACTTAGACAGAACTAAAGCTTTCAGAAAAACTGAGCAACTTTTATTGTCGTGCTGCAGGATCACAAGGAAAGGCTGTCTCAAAACAGACTATTTCTAAATGGATAGGTCATTGCATCCATTTCTGCTATTCTCAGCATGGCAAATCAGTGCCTAAGGGCATTAGGCCTCATTCTACCGGAGCAGCAGCCACTTCAGCAGCCTTCCTCAGAGGAGTACCAACCAAAGACATCTTAGAGGCTGCAACTTGGAGTTCAGTGCACACTTTTACAAAACACTACCACTTACCTCTTTACTCTAAATCCAGAGCAGGCTTTGCCACTGCAGTGCTGCAGGGCCTCATAGCCTCTCCTAATCCTATTTAGCTCAGCCACCCATCCTCAGCTTTGGGATTCAACCCAAGAGTAATGACTGCAACAGTGAAACATGATGAACATAGTTGTGTACGTACCATAAATGTAGATGTTCGAGTGTATTCACTGTTGCAGTCCAGGTTGCCCTCCCTCTGTCCCCCTTTCTTTTGCTGGGGTTTATCTGTACTTCTCTATTCTATACAACCTATGTGGTGTATTTGCTTGTAGATTAAGGGAATGTTTCTTTACTGCATGTATGTTTATTTGCATAATATATTTAGCCTACCCTTTTGGAGGCAGCTGACATCTGGGGCAAGAAAAACTGAAGAAAATGGCGTCAGCTGCATCTTTTAAACCCCTGGCGCACTGACGTCAGGGAAGAGGTGACAGCAACCAACGCCGGACCAGGACTTTGGAATACAGGCCGACTGCGGGTAGCCTGCCAGCAGGATAACCCAAGAGTAATGACTGCAACAGTGAATACACTCGAACATCTACATTTATGGTAGGTACACAACTGTACTTTCCTAAGCACCCTGGAGAATATTAGGGTACAACCAACACTCTCATACTGGGCGACTTCAACTACCCCACCATTAACTGGGAAAACTACTCATGTACCAATAAACTTGCTCAGCATTTCCTGGAATTCATTAATTCCAGTGCCCTGGATCAGCTTGTTCTTACTCCCACTAGAGGTAGTAACATCCTTGATCTGGTCATTACTAACATGGGCAACTGTTGCTCTACATCAGTAGTCAACTCCTCCCTGGTTAGATCCAACCACAAACTAATCACCTTGGAAATCCCCCCGCAGAGGTGACCACCATGAAAAACTTCTCCAAAGCTAACTTTGGGCTCCTACAAACAGAGGTGGCTAACTTCACGACACCCATGCAAATGGAGAATAGTCGCATGACTGCTGAATCATACACCAGTGCACTGTGTGAACATGTACACAAATGCATGGATCTCGCCATACCCAATAGAACCAAGACACTCTCCTCCAAAAAAAGGAAGCCAATCTGGTGGTCCCCTACCATAAAAAAACTCTACAACGGAAGGAAGAAACTGATGCAGAATAAAGTGAAGTCCCAAGACTGGAAAAACTCCCTTATCAGCCTCAACAAAAAGTTGAAATCCCTCATCAAATCCTCTAAAGCTAGCTATGAAAACAGAATTGCAGCAGATAGTCAAGACAACCACAAGGCCTTCTATAGTTATGTAAAGAATCTCCACGGCAATACCCAGATTTGCTGTGAGCTACTGCACAATGGTACCTCCTATACCGAGCCAACGATTATTGCCAGTATATTTACCAACAGATGCAGTGCCAAATTTACCCCCCCCCCAAAGGATCAATCACAATGCCAGTAGATTGCCAGGCACCCAGTATTACTGCTGCACAGGTTAAAACAGCACTGTCCAAGGCCAGGAATACAGCTTCTATGGGACCTGACAATATCCCTGGCTGTGCTCTACATGAACTACAGAGTGAACTGCCACCTCACCTGTGTGCCCTGTTCAATTACAGCCTCACCTCAGGGTTTGTCCCTACTGAGTGGCGCACTGCTACAGTCATCCCTCTCCACAAAGGAGGAGCAACTAGAGACTCTGGGAACTATTGCCCCATTAGACTGATGAGTCTGATATGCAAAGCTGTGGAATGCATCATCATGGACCTAATAAACAAGGATATAGGGAATCTGCAGACTCTAGATCCCACACAGTTTGGTTTTGTGAAGGGTAGATCATGCCTGCTCAACTTGGTCAACTTCTTTGAGTCAGTCACCAAAGTTGTGGATGTAGGCCTTTGATACCATTCCCCACTCAGGAATCATAGAAAAACTCACTAAGTTAGGCATCAACCCCTATATCACTAGGTGGGTTGCGAACTGGCTCACAGATAGAACCCACAGTGTGAAAGTAGCTGACTCCAACTCAGACTGCTGACTAGTCACGAGTGGAGTCCCACAGTGTTCGGTCCTGGGTCTTCTCCTGTTTGGTATCTACTTCTCTAAGTCCAGGCCAACATGAAGAGACTCTGGCTGACAAAGGTCGCAGACGATTGCAAGTTGGGAGCTATTATTAACTCCCCAAGTGATGTTGATATCCTACAGAAAGGCCTCACTGAGACCAACTACTAGTGTCAGAACCATGGCTTAAGCTACATATGTCGTCATCCCCTCCTGGTTCCAATGAATTACCACATCAATGGTAGTTCACTGAACACAGAGGGTGTTGTAAGAGATCTGGGAACACAGGTTGACAGCAACCTCTCTTTTGATCACCTGTCTCCCTCTACTCTTCCCTCATTAGGCCAGTCATCGAGTACAATGCCCCATTTGGCATGTACCTCACTAGATACCTGCAACAACTAGAGAGGCCACAAAAGTACCTCACAAAGAGGATCCTAGGCCTTAAACACTTGTCCTATATGGACAGACTCAAAAAACTCCAACTATTCTCTGTCTCATATCTTCTACTTAGAGGCAATCTTTGCTTGACGTACAAAGCCATGTCTGATCCAGCTCTGTTAGAAATGCTACATTTAAAGAAATCCCAATCCCTCTGCACCACACACTCCAGAGACCTCAACCTCATTGCCACAATCAACAGAACGTACTGGAGGGACAGGTTCATAACCCAGAGACTGTCCATGCTATGGAATAGACTTCCCATACATGTCAAGCAGAGCACCTCGCTGACCCTCTTCAAGAGAAATCTTGATGAGTGTATGGGAAATAGAAAATTCACCCCGGGATTACTCCAGTGACTCTACTCAACAGAGGCACTGGGAACTAAGATCGGGTGGCACAATGCCAGGGTAATCCTATGGCTAGGCTTGTAAAGGCCCGAAGGCCATTAGCCTAGTACACACCTGTGAACCTATGTAAAGCATTCCATGGTACCATTATTCTCAGTAGCATAAGTAATCTTCATTCTTGCTTTGACCTGCTTGATCTTTATAGTGTAGTCTGCATTATTTATTCTTATCAGTGTACTGAAATTCCGCTAAGCTAGAGGTTCGGAATTGACAAGTACCTATTCCCCTCCTCCGTCTTCTACCTTTTCTAAGGTTCATACTCCCAACACTCTGACAGTGTGATAAAATTTAACTCATTCAGCACTGTAATCAGTTTAATCCCCTTCTTTGAACAACTTACATAATCACTGTGTATGTCTCCAAGTAAGGTTGATAAACTTTTTTGATGGGAGGTTCCCTTTGTCAAGTGGACCGTCTACTGCTAAGCAGAGTTTCTCCTTGGTCTTCCTTCTGTTTTGTCTGATACAGCCTCTCCTGACAAGGAACCCATCATATTGGCAGAGTGGGTGGTGGCATTTAATAGTGTTGAGAAGACAGTACATAAAGAGCTTCTGGTCACAGCAACAGTCCTGCTACCAAGAGGTTTTTGTCCTTTAAACCCTACAGATCTCCACTGCACAGAGACTGTAACCCAAGGGAGGTGAACAGTAGAGCTGTGAGACATTCACTACTGCTTATGTTGTGACATGCCACTCTGTTGTCTGCCTTCCCAATGACTCCATCATTGCTATTTTGTTAGAGCTCCATTTTAAATTCAGGTAGTCATGATGAAGCTGTGCCCCAGCTCATCCCCACTTCCTCGCAACCTGAAAGAAATTAACAGCCATGACCTTATTATTCGACATTCACTGTCATCTTGGTCATAGTCGGGGCTTCATACTTTTGCAACATGGAGCTGAATCAAGGACTCCAAACTTGAAGACAGTATTCCAGAAGCAAGCTTACTAAAGAGTCAGATTGTGACAAAAATACTCATAGAGTAACGAGCCAATATCCACTGTTATGCATCACTCATATTTTCTTTTTCTTCTCCTTTTGCTGTGGCCTTTTTGTTTGGCTTAAATATTTCATTTTGGAGAGATAATTGCCTCTTATAGTATCCCCCTGTTCTTGCTGCTTGGGACTTATTAACAAGTGTGAATGTTTCTCTTTTACTTCCTGTCACAGTTACATTGCCTTTTTATATTAAATCCCCACTCCCTCTGTAATCACGCTTTTCAAACTGTCCATATTGTTCTGAAAGCCAACACACAAATCATTCATCATCCATGTTTATGTCCATCAGAAAACTGACTTACCTTATAATGCATTCCAATTGTAAAATCTGCTATATAAATTACAAACTATGACTGTCTGACAGGAGGTTATGGTAGTCTAGTGGTGACTGATCTAGCTGATGAGAATTTACTGCTACTTTTGCTAACCAGATATTTACCATAGCTCAATTTCCACTGGTATTTTCCCTCTAATTTTACATTTTAAATATCAAAACCAGCTTTCTGTGGCAGACAAGGTCAACTATTTTGCATAAGTTTAGCTAGACTACATTTGCTGCCTGTTTCCTGTTCACTTCAGGCATGACTCATTTGTATTCATAAAATTTAAATGAAACAAAAAGTTTAAGAAGGCATATTGACCTCATTAAGTTCGTCTGATCTCCACCCTTCTCATTTGCTGTCCCATTTGGTACTTTTCAGTAATCCAGTGTCAGTCAAGTCCTGCTTTCCCCAACATATATGTAACAGTTCTAGTACCCCTCCTTCATTTCTGCAGTTTCTCAGCTGTCTTGTTTGGCTGGATGTCCATAGCAGACCTTTTCCTGGATTAATTGTAGCTCATGTCCTCCTGCCAACAGCTTTCTTGACTTTGACAATTTTGTCATATCTGATATTTCCATCCTGTACCATAGAAATGTAATTCTGCTCCTTTTCTTTAGCAGTCTTTTTCCTCCCACTATTTTGTATTACTCTTTACTGTGCTTCTAACAGACTGACGTCTACTCATGTAGTACCACATCTCTTTGTGTGCTGGTGTTTCCAGTCTTGCTTCAGGAAAAGGATAACTACACCATGGCATGAACACTGTACTTTCCCAATGGCAACTTTATTTTGGTTCACATATTAAGTTGGTAAGTGGCTTGATCCTTATAGATGGTGAAAAACAGATGCAAGTTCTACTGTTTGGGGCCCAGGATTGAAAAGGCTTAATTTACTAAGTTAAGTTTACATATAGGAAGTTATGACAGATAAAGCAGGGAGTGTAATGTTCTCAAGGGGCTGTGTTGCAGCAAGCAGCGAGTTACAGTTATGAATATAAGACAAGAAGTATTGTAATTAATGCACACTTCTTAAGTGACAGTGTCAGGCAATTATGGTTTGTAGACGGAGACTAGAGAATGAATGTACAAACCCCCAAAAGTCTCATACCATATCCTAGTAAGTTAAGGTCACCCTCTATGTCCACAGAATCCCATAGCTGGTATGTAGACCTGATGTAGACACTTACCATTAAACCAAATATCCTATTCATGAGAGACTTTAACTACCCCTCTATAGACTGGGAAGCATATACTGTCTCATACTCACAGGTGCAACAATTCCTGCACTTTATTAACACAAATACCCTTTAGCAGATAATGCACACACCCGCCAGAGGTTCAAACATACTGGATCTGGTACTCACCAATATGGCAGAGGACTGCAAGTGCCCTAATGTATTGTCCTCAATGGAAAGATCAGACCATAAAGCTGTCTCCTTTGAAATAAAAAGCAAATGTGTAACTGCAGCAAACGCAATAATAGTATGGATCTATTCCAAAGCAAACTACATCATATTAAGCAATAGTTTGTCAAAATTCAGTGCCCCTGCCAACCCTGAGTTCATCGCAACCTATGCAGAATTGTTCGGAGAGACCCTTTACAACCATGTACGTGGCTGTTTAGAGGCTGCTGTACATAGTAGAATTAAGCTTGTAACGAACTCTAAAAACAAACCACATTGGTGGAATCCTAATCTTAACAGCGTATATAATCAAAGGAAAAAAGTTATGGTCAAAATTAGGAAGAGCAACTCCCACAATGATAGGAGCTTTATAATTAAACTAAACAGGAAGCTAAGAGGACTAATTAAGTTAAAGAAGGACAATTACTAGGTCAGGATAGCCTAAACTTCATCGCCCACCCACCCCTGTAAAATACCTACTAACATACCCCCCAACTATTTAGTGGGAGCACGTCCTGGTGGTGAATACTGAGGCCAAAAACACAGCCTCAGTGTGACCCAACAATATCCCAGGATGCCTCCTAAATAGCTTGAAACATAACTTCTCATGTCCACTTGAGTTACTTTTCAACTATAGCCTCAAAAGAGACTTTTTACCACAAGAAAGGAGGACTGCAGTGGTGATCTGATTTCATAAGGGTGAACTATCAACCAACTCAGGAAACTATGAACCTGTTGGTCTTTCTACTCTAGCATGCAAAACCATGGAACAAATTATCATGGAAATGAGCAACAAAGACATAGGCAACTTTCATACACTGAACCCAACCCAGTTTGGCTTTGGCAAGGGAAGTTCATACCTACTTAACCTGGTGGACATCTTTGTTAAGGTCATCAAGGCAATAGCTGAGGGGGAAATGATGCATACCACCCACCTCATTGGATTGCCAGCTGTGTCACAGACAGGTCCCAAGTCAGGGTTGGTAATACCACCTCCACTAAGAGACAGGTTCTCAACAGGGAACCTCAGGACTTCATGCTGGGACTGCTCCTATTTAGCATCTACTTCTCAATGGTAAAGGCAAGTATCAAAGGTCTTTGGCTGACCAAGTTCACAGATGACTGAAAATTGGGACCTATCGTACATTGCACCCATGACACAAACATCTTATAAGAAGGTTTAACACAGGCATATGACTGGTGCCAAACTCATTGACTAAAGCTCAATGCCAAGACATGCATTACAAGTTACTTTTTTCCAAAGCTGCCATCCAAGCTAATTAATCCATTGATAAGACATCCTAAGAGTTGACTGCATAGTAAGAGATCTAGGAACCTAGGTCGACAATAATCTTGCCTTTGACCAACACATGGCCAAGGTAGTAAGAAAATATTATTATATGTGACCCTACTTTTAAGTAAGGGTATGAAATCATAAAGCCAGTTTATTCAGCTCTTGTCAGACCCGTCATCGAGTATAATGCTCCCTTTGGCATGTACCCGACCAGACATATGCAACAACTGCAACACCCACAAAAATTCCTTACCAGGAGAATCCAGGGTATAAACACATTATCCTATATGGATCACCTTAAAGCCTTGTCTCTATTCTCTGCAGGTTACTGAGAGGCAGTCTGTGTTTGGCATGCAAGGCATCCTTGGATCCATCTCTGATGGCTCTTTTGCACATCCACAAAATGAGCAGCATCAGAACCATTAAATCGAAGGACTTACATTTTGCTTGTGACATAAATAAGGCATGTTGGTAAAACAGATATGTGTCTTAGGTGATCCCCATGCTCTGAAACAGAGTCCATCCCTAACCCTATTTAAGCATAACCTTGACCAATGGATAGGAAATCAGAAATTCTACCTGTGTCTAGCACCATGTTTCAGATAGACAGAGGCAGACAGTAATGCCTAACCTCTAGAAACTTCCTAACTTACCCTGTCTTAATAAATG
>NC_056728.1:1340726829-1340816829 GCF_019279795.1 Protopterus annectens | reverse complement strand
ACTTTTAACAGTGTACACTCTTTTGTTATAATTAGAGAAGCCTGGCAAAGTGAGGATTTAACTGGCAGCTGGTGCAGAGGGTTAAGGTTATGAGCTATTAATGAACAGTTACAGGGTTTGGTTCTCTCAGCCTTCATTTGCATGCAGTCTGTACTTGAGAAAATCACTTAACCAGGCAGTGTTTGAAGCAACTGGGAACTTGGGCTAGGCTCATTAATGATTTCCTGGACCACATATATTGTAACTACCTTTGAATGTAGGTGGTTGAGAATTGGCCTAATGGTTAAAGTATGTACCTTGCAAACACAAAGTGCAAGGTTTGATTCTCAAATGGAATAATTATCTAGGCTTAAAATGGCCCACAGGGACAGTTAGCCTAATACTGACCTGTGAACCCATGAACAGAAAACAGGGTAACAGAAAATACACCCCTGGGATCACTTCATTGTCTCTGCTTGACAGAGGATCAGTTAATTAATTAGTGGGGTGGCGAAAGCCGACACTCTCTGGCTAGGCTTATAAATGCCCTCGGGCAGATAGCCTAGTACCTACCTATGAACCTATAAACCTTTATTTCTGCCAGAATTTCAAAGTATGCCTTACTGTGTTCAAATTCTGTTGGTGGTAGGATACTCATTTTTATTAACTTGGCTATATCGGGTCTATATCAATTTATCGAAGGTTCATTCTCCAGGCACACTCTGGCTAGGCTTATAAATACCCTCGGGCAGATAGCCTAGTACCTACCTATGAACCTTTAATTCTGCCAGGATGTCCAAGTATGCCTTACTGTGTTCAAATTCTGTTGGTGGTGGGATACTCATTTTTGTTGACTTGGATTTATTGGGTCTATATCAATTTATCAAAGATTCATTCTCCAGAACCTTTGTTCAACAAACCATATACTTCGAACATTCACTTCAAGGAATTACTTTCCTAGGGAAAGTAATGAGTTGCCCAGCATTTGGACTGTCTCACAATGAACAGTAGTTCAAACCCACCTGGGTGGGGGTTGTGCCCCTCACACTCTCCCCAACTATATATACATACCAACTCTGAGATCACACTACAGTGGGTAAAAGGGCAAATTTGTAATGCTGGGCAACTTGTTTCCCTGGGAAAGTCATTCGTTGAACTGAATGTTCGCTTTATATGGTTGAATGAATAAAGGTTTGCAGAAATGAACCTTTGATAAAGTAATATAGACCCGGAGTTATCAGCTAATGAAAGTTTTACAGAAACCAGTTCTGACAATCTGAATGTCAAAACTGTGATAGTCTCGTCAGTCTACCATTCAAATGCACTGGTTCTGCAGTGTTGGTTTGTATCCTAAAAAAAATATTTTTGTTATCTAACATCTCTGCTCACAGGATCTTGTAGCTTCAGGCCTTCGTGTGCAGGGAAACTTATCTTGGCCTTCACAGGAATGGTACATTTGCCTTAGAACTTACCTTAACAGTAGATGTCCTATTTTTCAGTGTTGCAGTATTCCTTACAAAATGGATATCCTACAATGGATATCTGCACATTCAGCCAGTATACCAAAGCCTTGAGCCCTTCTAAATGCAGTATGTCAAATGTATATTCTGCGTCCAAGTTGTAAGGATGTAAATGACGTATGAGAGTTATGTCCTCAGAACTGAATTGCACCATGAGAACCACAGCAACCCAAGAGGAAGGAAAGTGATATTACATGTACATCCAGAACAAGTAGAAAGAAAGGCCCCTTGGCGATAGTGCACAGAAAAAAAAGAACAAGAGAAAGAAGAGAGGGAGGGATAAAATACTACAACAGTGAAAAGTTGGACATCTGCTTTTATGGTAAGTTCTTATTGTACTATGTCCTTCCTTATCACTGCTGCAGTATTCCTTACAAAAGTAAGGGTACTAAAGCTACTGGAGAAGGTGGGAGCAGGAGGAAGCAACAGAAGTACCCTCCAAAAATCCATGGAAGTTGGACCTGGCAAATCAATCTCTGGCCCTAGAAACAACATCCCACTTGCAGTGTTTAGTAAAAGTATGCACAGACCACCAAGTAACAGCTTCCAAAATGAATCTTTCATCAAGACCCTTGAAAGAAGTTCGAGAAGAAACCACCTCCCTGGTAGAATAAGCACAACTGAAATAGGAAGCTGCTTGCCATGAAAAGAATAACAAAAATAAGTGGCCTTACAAATCCAAGAGAAGATGGTTTGCTTAGAAACAACTAAACCCAGTTTCTTTTAATAAAAAGATAAAAAAAGTTGCCCAGATTTCCTAATATCTTTAGTTTTATGTAAATAATATCTGAGCTGTCTATGCAAATCCAAAGACTGTAAAACCCTGCCACTGCTATTTTGAGGGGAGGGGAAAAAAACAAAACAAAGGAAGATGATGGTCTGATTCAAAGACAAGGCATTGACTACTTTAGGCATAAAATAAGGATTGCTTTTAAGAGATGCTCTATTTCTGTGAAAGACTAGAAAAGGAAGAACTTCGATAAGGGCTTGGAGCTCAGAGACTGTCTTGGCAGAAGTCAGGTACACAATTTCAAAGTAGAAACAGATGTTGGTTTAAAAGATGGCAGAGCTAATTTTTCAAGAACAAATTAAGGTCCAAAAGGAGGAGCTGGCTTTCTTGGAAGCCTAATATGAAGGACACCTTTGAAAAACTGTCTAACCTCAAATCTAGAGGAAATTGGTGGATCAGAAGGCAGACATGCATAAATGGCTGCCAAATGAGCTTTAACTGATGAGTATGCCAGACCAAAATTGAACAACTCACACAAGAAAAAACAATAGGAATACCCACTAAAAGAGGGTTCTGTTTATGTTTATGACACCAAACAGAAAAATCTCTTCCACTTAATATAAGATTTTCTAGTAGTGGGTTTTCTGGCCTCTTGCAAAACCTGAAGGACGTTCACAGAAAATTGGTGTCAAAAAGAAATCAAAACCCTTTCACCCAGAGAGTCAAATAAAGGGTGAGAAGATGAGGGTTAATGAGAGATTCCATATCTTGTGTGAGAAGATCCATCCTTTGAGGTAACTTGTGATGATTGTCCCTGGCCAGATGAAATAGAAGGGGAAACCGTTGCTGTCTCGGCCAAAAGGGTGTCAGCAACAAAATTTTGGGCCTGTCCCACATGATCCCGTGTAAAACCCTTTGTAACAAAGGAAGAGGATGATAAGCATACATCTGTAAAGAAGATGAGACTGGATGAATGATTTCAAGGAGAGAGGAGCTTGGGAGGATGAAGGAAAGCCATCAGTGACAGGGGCTGAATCCTGCATCCCAGGAGAATTTGGTCCTGTGAATGCTTCAGAATAGACTTCTTGAAATTGAGAGTGAAACTCGTGCTGTGAAGAAGGAACATGGTAAATTTTAGATCCTACAGAAGAAGCTGCTGAGGAGAGTATTGAATAAGAAGGTTGTCTAGATTGGGAAAAATCTGAACACCATGGAGTCTGCAGAAGTCTATGACAGGGTCAAGAAATTTTATGAAAACCCTCGGTGCTGTAGAAAGACCAAAATGAAAAGCACAAAACTAATAATTTGAGGAAGAAAGAGATAAATACTTCCAGAAGAGAGGGCAAATAGAAATGTGTAAATAGGTGCCCTTCTGGTCCAAAGACACCAGGTAGGTCTGAGGAAGCAGGGACATAAGAGACAACATTTTGAAAGAAGGAACTTTTAAAGAAGGAGTTTAGAAAAGAGAGATCTAGTATAGATTTCAAGAGCCCTCCTTTCTGATGACCAAAAACATCCTAGAGTAGAATCTCTTGCCTCTCTGGGACAGAGTGACTGGCTGAATAGTCCCCTGAGCTAAACGATCCTGCATGCTAATGAATGTTGGTGGTGTATGATGTTCACTGCTCCTTTCTTAGTTAAATTATATGAATCCTCTTCTTACCATTCCTGAGAGGGAGCTGTTTCTACCACATGAAGATGTCCTACAGCTGTCTGAAGGCAAATAGCTGAACTTTAAATTAATGCTTCATTAAAAAGAGCAGAATTTTTCATTAGCTGCAAGTATCATTTGCTGCTAGTATCAGAAGCCAGTACAAGTGATATGCTACTGTTTGTGTTCCAACTTTGTGTTGAACATGTACTGGGAAAAAGTCTGTGAAAATCCACTGCTCACAGCATTGTTCCAATCACCTCCATCCTTATGAACTATGGTGTTGAAATTGTACCCACCTGTTTTATCTACCAGATGAGAAGTAGTGGATAGCAATTAATAGAGTTGAAAGATTTTATCTGGGAGGAAAAAGGGCAAGAGTCAAATGGGTTAAGTTGATCCTTTCAATAGAGCAAGGTGGTTTGGCATTATCTGATTTGAAGGGGTACTTTTGAGCTACACACTCGCACCTCCTATACATAGCACAAGCAGAAAGCTGTAATTTAAAGTGTAAAGGGTAGGTTCATAGGTAGGTACAAGGCTATTGTCCCAAGGGCCTAAGTAAGCCTAGCCAAAAAGGTTCCCTGGCTTACGCCACCCAAGAAAGTTATTTTTCTGTGCCCCTGTCGAGCAGAGCTACAGAAGTGATCCCTGGGTGTGTTTCCTATTTCCCTTCCACTTATCAACATTTTTCTTGACGAGTGCTAATGAGGAACTCTGCTTGACATAGATGGGTAGCTTGTTCCAGAGAATGGGAAGTCTCTGGGACAGGAATCTATCCCTCCAGCATGTCCTGTTTAATGTGGTGACAAGGTTTAATGTCCCTAGAGCGTAGCTTGGAGGGATTGGGATTTTGTTAGGTGTAGCATGTCCAACAGCTTTGGGTTTGACATAGCTTTATATGTTAGGCAGAGATCACCTTGGAGTAGGCGATATGCTACGGAGTAAAGCTGGAGTTTTTTGAGACTGTCAGCGTAGGGCATCTGTTTAAGGCCAGTAATCCTCTTTGTGAGGTACTTCTGTGGCCGTCCCAGCTGCTGCAGATTTCTTGTGAGGTACATTCCAAAAGGGGCGTGGGTCTGAGTGTCGAGTACAGGGGAACAATGACCTTTTTTTCCTGGATGAGAACCCTTTTGTGATGAGGTGTGCCACATAGAAGGATTTCTTGACTACTGTGGCGATGTGATTATCAAAGGAGAGACTACTGTCCACCTGGGTCCCAAGGTCTCTTATCACACATTTGGCATTAAGTAGACTGTCGTCTATGTGGTAGTTCATGGGTACAGAGTTTTTACCAAAGGGGATGACAGTGCACTTTTTGGCATTGAGCTTGAGACCATGGGTCTGACACCAGGCATCTGTCTCAGTGAGGCCCTTTTGTAGGATGTCCACATCATTTGGGGACTCAACTGTGGCTCCTGGTTTGCAGTCATCTGCAACCTTCGTTAGCCAAAGGCCTTCTGTGTTAGCCTGTACTTCAGATTTGGAGTCTGCAACTTTTACAGTGTGGCCTTACAGACCAAGCTCATCAGGCTAATAGGGCGATAGTTCCTGGGATCATTGGTAGCTCCCCCTTTGTAAAGTGGGATAACTGTTGCTATGCATTGGGCACAAAGCCTGATGTGAGGCTATGATTGAACATGGTGCTTAGGTGAGGACCCAGTTCGTTCTGAAGTTCGTGTATAACGCAGCCTGGGATGTTGTCCAGTCCCATGGATGCTGTGTTTTTGGCTTTAGAGAGTGCAGCTTTTACCTGCGTAGTTGTGATTACAGGGACTCTTCATTCTTCCTGTATAGATATGGGCCCTTTAGGGGGGGTGAGAGAGGGGGTAAAGTTAGCACTGAACCCATCTGTCAAAATGTTGGCAATATCAGTTGGTTGTGTAATTTTCATGCCATTGTGCTGTAACTTGGAGCAGATCTGGATGTTGCCATTGAGATTCTTGACATAGCTATTGAATGCTTTGTAGTTGTCCCTAGAATCAGTGGCAATTTTGTTTTTATAGCTGGCTTTGGAGGATCTTATAAGGGATCTCAGCTTCTTATTGAGTCTGACCAGGGAGCTCCTCCACTCATGGGATTTTACTCCCTTTTGCAACAGTTTCTTCCTTCTGTTGTAGAGTTTGTTTATGACAGGGGACCACCAGATTGACTTCCTTTTTTTGGAGGATAGCGTCTTTGGTCTGTTTGGGATAGCACGATCCATGCACTCGTGTAAGTGCTTATAGAGTGCATTTGTGTAGGATTCAGCAGTCGTAACTGTATTGTCCATCTGCATGGGTGTCATGAAGTTCACCACTTCTAACTTAAGAAGCATGAAGTTGGCTTTGGAGAAATTTTTTATCGTGGTTTCCTTAACAGGGGTTGGGATGTGGATATTTAGGGTGATTAGCGTATGGTTGGATCTGATCAATGAGGAGTTGACTTCAGGTGTGGAACACCGGTCACTCATGTTGGTAATGACTAGGTCTAGGATATTGTTGCCCCTGGTGGGGGTGTGGATAATTTGATCCAGGGCATTGGAATTTATGAATTCCAGAAAGCGTTGAGCGAAGGAGTTGGAAAGTGAGTAGTTTTCCCAGTTAATGGTGGGGTAGTTGAAATCGCCCATTATTAGGGTGTTTGGTTGAACCCTAATATCTTCCAGTATATCAAGAAAAGAGGAGTAGGAATCCTGGGGCATGGTGGGGGATCTGTAGCAAGATACAGTTTGGATTGCAGATGTTCATCGTGTTACATTGCTGCAGTCATTACACTTGGGTTCTTCTGCCGTCAGGCAGTCCCGCAGTCGGCCCGAGTTCCAAAGTCTTGGTCCAGCCTCGGTTGCTGTCGCTTCTTCCCTGACGTCAGTGCGCCAGGGGTATATAAGATGCAGCTGACGCCATTTTCTTCAGTCTTTCTTGCCGCGCGGTTCCCAAGGCAAAAGCAGTTCGCAAGTGCCGGTCGGCCACCTCCTGAGATTTTCATTCCGAATCCAGAACCGAAGTCTTCTACAAAGCAAAGTACCCCGTTGGGGAAACTTTTTCTTGCCTCAGACCGATGTCAGTAAAAGTTAATAGTTGTATTTCTTGTGGGAAGCAAATACCTCATAAGGATTTCCATTCCTATTGTATCCCATGCCTAGGCCCAGACCACGACGTCACAGGTTGTCAGTTTTGTGCTAGGTTTAAGAAGCACTCTATTAAACGTCGGTTTGATTTTGCCCGACATTATTTTGGGAGAAAATTCAATTACACCATGCCGTTGGAACTACCGACGACTGGGTTACACAAAAAATGCAAAGGCAAGGACAGGCATCTGAGGCCCAAAACTGACAACGATGCCTCTTCTAGGCCAGTTGCCAGTTCTCCGGTTTTCAGCGAGGTGCCTTCACAGCCCCTGACGACCGCTTCTTTGGAACCACAGGCCGCCTCTGACTCCCACGTGGAGATGGCTGGGCCTTCGGATACATCAGACTTGCGGCCTACCGAGACTAACCCTTCAGAGGGCTCCGGAGTAGCCGAACAACTCGCAGCTTCAGAGGGTGTTTTCAGGCCTACGCAGTTAACCATTAAATCTTCTGTTAAACCTAAAACAAAGAAACAACTTCAGCATTCACCAAGACAGGCCTCCATGCCTAAGAAACAGATGCTCAAAATGGCCGAAGACCTAATTACTCTAATCAGGGGGTCCCACCCTCCCCCTGAAAAAAGGCCTAGACAGGATGCAGACTATGACTCATCCGACCAGGTGTCCATCTCCTCAGATTCATCCTCAGACCAAGGATATTCTTTACCCCCTTATGAGGATTCTGATGCTGAGGAATCTATTCCTTCAGCCTGTCCACCAGAGGACTACTCCTTTGGGGAAACCTTACATACCATGCGGGAGCATTTCCATTGGGAGGGCCAGGATTACTCAGAATCCAAGAAAAGGCTCAGAGATTTCCTTTTATTACCTCAACACAGACCCCTTGCTATTCCGCCAGTGTTAGATATTGTGGATGATGTTTATTCTGAATCCAGTTTAAATCCTGATTCTTTACCTCCTTTTCCAGTCAAGCCAGACAGATACTACAGAGTTCCTGACTCACACAAATTCCTTTATAAAAGCCCTGTTGCTGACCCTGAAACTATTTCCCAGGGTCCCAAAGGGGTAAAGGTCTCTACAGCAAAAAATCCAGTCCCCTCTGACAGAGATTCCAGAGCATTATACAGATGGGGGAAGAAAGTGTATACATCTGCAACTTTAGCAATGAGAGCCTTAAATTGCCAGTTTCATATGCTTAAATACCAGCAATATTTGATGTCTCAGTTGAAACTAAAAATGCTTCCAAATTCACATCTTCCTAATTATAAGGAAATGCGGGATTTATTGCATGCAGCTGAACAAATGGGGAAACATACTTTGCAATGTGTTTTTTATTCCTTAGAGGCCTCCTGTAGAGCAGCAGTTACAGGGTCTGTCATTAGAAGACATGCTTGGTTAAAAGAGCAGACATTACCAGATCATGTTAAAGCAAAATTATTAGATGCACCTTTGCAGCAGGATGTTTTATTTGGAGTTAAGGTAGATGAGGTATTAAAGAAAATGTAGGATAAAGCAAAATCTATGCAAACGGTGAAGGATTTCTTACAGGTTCAGCCTCCTTGATTTAGCAGAAATTGGCCAGCAAAGAATTGGTCCTTTCCAGTTTCAGACAGACCCCAAAGGTGCAGATACAGACGTCCAAGAGGCAGAGGTCAACCACAAGGTACGTACAGGCCTCGACAATGGGGTGCTTCAACTCAAAAAGAAGGGGAAGACAGGCCTCAACCTTATAAGAAACAGCCCCAATGACTTCCCACTACAGCTGCCAAACATCTCTCTCTTGGCAGCCCCCTTGGGGGGAAAACTGGCACTTTTCATTTACAATTGGCAAATGATCACCACAGACAAATTGGTTCTCAATATTGTGTCTGAAGGTTACAGGTTCCACTTTCACACTCTGCCAAGGTTAAAAGGAATGCCAAATCTGCCACCAAATCAATGGGCAGAGGCTCAAAGACAAATTACAGCACTCATGGACATGAGAGCTATTCAGAAGGTACCAACACAGGAGCAAGGACAAGGATTTTACTCAAGACTCTTTCTGGTTCCCTCTGGATCTTTCTTTAAATACTTACCTGGATGTTCCGAAATTCAAAATGTTGACACTACAGCAGCTTCTTCCCATGCTGGGCAAGAAAGCTTGGCTCGTAACTTTGGACCTCAAGGAGACATGTCCCTATCAGACAAAACTGCAGAAGATACCTCAGATTCATAGCAGGTTCAATGCACTATCAGTTCTCTGCACTGCCCTTTAGCTTATCTACTGCGCCCAGGGTCTTTACAAAGTGCCTGGCACCAGTTATTGCATTTTGCAGACAGAAAGGAATCCAAATTTACCCATACTTGTATGACTGCCTTATTAAAGCAGAGAGCAAAGACATTCTTCTAAAGCATCTGGCGTTTGTAAAAAGAATTTGCCTAGGGTACACAGTAAATGAAAAATCAAAACTAGTGCCCTCACAAAAGATAATATTCCTGGGTGCCAGCTTAAATACAATGGCCCAGATGGCATATCTCATGCCAGACAAGCAAGGACAACTGACTCAATATTTCCAGTTGATGGCAACAAAAACCCAACTCCCTGCAAGAAAAATTCTGCAGGCCTTGGGTTACATGGCATCTTGCATAATACTAATTCCATATGCCAAACTGCATATGAAGAAACTACAGTGGTACCTAAAGAGTGTCCAGTCTCAACACTGTCACAGTTTGGAAACAGTAATACCACTTATTCCTTGCCTTCAACAGGAGTTTCGATGGTGGGCTCAAGCCTGTCACCTCAACAAGGGACAGCCTTTCACTCAACCCACAGCCAGTCAAACACTGACAACAGATGCTTCGGATTATGCCTGGGGAACACACATGGCAGGAAAATGTATTCAGGGCAAGTGGCCCGCAGAACAAAGACATCTTCACATCAGTCAAAAAGAGATGCTAGTTATACAAAATGCCCTTATAGCTTTCAAGGACCTTCTGCATCCAGGACAACTACTATTAAAGACAGACAACACCACAGTTATGTGGTACATAAACAAGCAAGGGGGGCACTCATTCATATCCCCTCTGCAGACAAGCCATGACCTTGTGGAACACAGCTCTAAACTATCAAGTTCATCTGCAAGCACAATTCCTGCCAGGAGGGAAAAACACACTGGCAGACGACTTAAGCAGAAACATCATGAATCTGCACGAGTGGAAATTCCACAAATGTTCAGGATGGTAACACAGAAATGGTGGAGCCCGGACATAGATCTGTTTGCATCCCCAATGAATTGCCAGCCACAGAAATTCTGCACAAGGACTTACCACCCACAAGCATGGAAAGTGGATGCCCTCTCATTCAGCTGGAAAAATCTACAAGTATACGCTTTCCCACCAATACCTCTCCTTTCAAAGGTACTCATAAAAACCAGACAAGAAAGGCCAAAGATGATCCTGATTGCCGCAGACTGGCCACTCCAGCAGTGGTACCCAATCTTAAAGAACTTAGCACAAGGACCACCATGGATTTTGCCTCAAATCTCACAACTTCTGACTCGGCAAATCAATCAGATTCTTCATGGCCAGCTCAAGACTTTAAACCTGGCTGCATGGCAGATTCCTTAGTCAAGCAAACAATGCCTCTCTCCAAAGCTGTTATGGATGTCATTATGGAGGCCAGAAGGCCTAGCACCAGGAAAGCCTATTCGGATAAATGGAAGAGTTTCTGTGCCTGGAACCAGGCTCACAGCCTTGACCCTCTTGTCCCAAACATTCCTCAGATACTACAATACTTGACTGAGATGCTGGACAAAGGCCTCTCCTTTTCATCCATTAAGATCCATGCCTTTGCCATCTCTGCTCATTACAACACAGATCCATCAATTTTTTCTCATCCTTTGCTAAAACAATACCTCAGACGGGCTAAAAACATAAAACCGCCCCGTAGAGCACCAACTCCAACTTGGGACCTCAACTTTGTCTTGGAAAAATTAACTTTACCTCCGTTTGAGCCAGCTAACTCAGCAGACTTAAAATATGTCTCTTGGAAAACTGCTCTACTCCTGGCAATAACCTCAGCTCGAAGAGTTTCAGAATTACAGGCACTAATAGCAGTGGAACCTTTCATCATTTTCCACCAAGACAGGGTGTCTTTAAGAACAAACTCTACTTTTATGCCAAAGGTGGTATCAAGTGTGGCTCTAAACCAAACTATTCACTTGCCAACTTTTTATCCAAATCCACAGAACAAAGGGAAGAGACTACTGCATTCCTTGGACATACACAGGCAGTTACGCTTCTACTTGGACAAAACAAAAGCTTTCAGGAAAACTGAGCAATTATTTGTAGCATATGCTGCAGGAACACAGGGAAAAGCCATTTCAAAATGGATAGGGCATTGTATACATTTCTGCTATACACACCATGGGAAAACTGCACCTAACAGCATTAGGTCTCATTCCACCAGGGCAACAGCCACATCAACTGCCTACCTCAGAGGAGTTCCTACCAAGGCCATTTTGGAAGCAGCAACTTGGAGTTCTGTACATACCTTCACCAAGCATTATCATCTGCCTCTTTACTCTAAATCCAGAGCTGGCTTTGCCACTGCAGTTCTGCAGGGCCTTATAGCCACCCCTAATGCTTTATAGAACCAGCCACCCTAGCTCAGCTTTGGGATTCTACCCAAGTGTAATGACTGCAGCAGTGTAACACGATGAACATAGTACAGTTTTGTACCTACCATAAATGTAGATGCTCCAGTGTATACACTGCTGCAGTCCAGGTTACCCTCCCTCCTTCCTCTCTTACTTGTTGGTACTTACCCTAGTATTCTACCCTTCTCTACCTATGGGGAGTATTTGTTGGTAACAGAAAGTATTTGTTTGCTTTTCTTATGTATGTTTTATTAGCAATTTACATTGCCTACCTTTTTGGGGGCACCTGACATCTGGGGCAAGAAAAACTGAAGAAAATGGCATCGGCTGCATCTTATATACCCCTGGTGCACTGACGTCAGGGAAGAAGCGACAGCAACCGATGCCAGACCAAGACTTTGGAACTTGGGCCGACTGCGGGACCACATGATGGCAGGATAACCCAAGTGTAATGAATGCAGCAGTGTATACACTCGAACATCTACATTTATGGTAGGTACAAAACTGTACTTTTTGCCTAGAGTTGGTTGCACTTGGATAGCCTCGAATGCATTATGTTGAGCAACTAGCGTGGAGGTGTGGATATCCTTAATGAACACCTCCGCCTTTGGTGTTCTGGTCCAGGTTAGGTGACCGAAAAGTGTAGTATGAGTTATAGCCTGGTAATCCAGGGGTGCTCTCTGGAGCCTTGAACCAGGTCTCAGTCACTGCACAGATATCGATGTTCTCTATTTTAAGGAGTGCCTCGAGGGAGTGCATTTTGAGATTTAGACTTCTAACACTGAGTAGCATTACCCTCAGTTTTTGCTTGCCTGTTCCTGTTATGGTGGTGAATTTGTCATTTGAACCTTGCCTAATAAAGGCACTATAGGGGCGGCAAGAGCCTTAGCCAGTATCTGGAATCTCAGGGGTGACAGGTGCAGGCCATCTCTGGCAAAGCATCATGTCGTCCCAGCCAGACAGATACTGGATCCCCTTAGAATGACACCAGAAGCTTAGCCAATTGTTGAAGACAATCATTTTGTCCTTGTACTGCGGTATCATTCTGGGCAATGGCAGGATGCTACTCAGGGCTAGGGTCATACCTGCCTTGGCTACAAGATCAGAGAGCTCTTCCATGTCTCTTTTCATGTAGTTCAGGGAGGTACATTTCAAGTCATTAACACCAACATGGACAATGACAGTCATATTTGCACATGTGGAGTGACCTGAGTGCGTGGGTTATGTGGCGGATCCTGGTACTTGACAGGCAGCTGACAGTAACCTTCTCCTTGTTTAGCCTGGTGAGTGGGACATCAGTGTGCGTGACTGTAGAGTCACCTATGACTAGTGTGTTGGGTACGTTGCTTTGCCTTGTGGGCTGTGGTTGAGTGGCACACTGAGTCTGTGAGCTATGTGTCATTTGGGTTGTGTTGGGGCATGGAAGTTGCTTACATTTCTACTTTGGAGGTCTCTGTTGCTTGAGCAGATTATTATTGAGAGCCTCCGTAAATGTTTTTGTGTTTCTATGTATGGACTTTGGTGGTGTAGGTTTAGTGGGGCTATGTGATGAGTGTGGTGTGGTGCAAGTGTTTACCTTCTCCTCTTGACTGTCAAGTTCAGTCTTGGTTGGAGAGAGCTTTACCTCCAGTTTGTCTAGATAAGTGCATCTCTCACAGGTTTTAGTGTTGGGTGGTAGGAGGAGAGGGTTGTCTGTGGACATGAGGCAATTTTCTAAATTGCCCCAAGATGCCCAGATTCATCAGATAGACATGAGAGAACACTGGGAGCTGACCCTTGGACATGCCTGAATAAAAAACTATTTTCCTCTAGATAAGTGAGGAAAGTGAGTGCAAGAGCTGTTTTTCTCTAAGCAAGTGAGGAAAGTAAGTACAAAAACTGTTTTCCTCTAGGTGATGAGGAAGACTGAATGTTGTAGTAATTTGTAGCTTATTTAGTGCTTACAACAAGTTCTGAACAAGTGCTGAGCACGAATAAGCAACTTCAAGTGCTAAAACTAAGAACCTGTATCTGAACTAGACTAGTTACAGGAAAGAAACCAGTGCAACTGCGGGCTTTTAAATCAGAAAGTTGAAAGAGAGGGAAAAATTGCCCAAATGGCCAATAATTACAATTTCTGGGCCAGAAACCACTCCTTATGTGGATGATGATGATGATGATGAAACAGGGAGAAGATTAAGAAATAAAGAGAGGCTGGGATTTTGGATTCAGATCCATAAGGAGAATAACAATAACTATGCAGAATATTATATTCATAAAGTAGCAGAAAGTATTCTAAGACTTGAAAAATTATTCTCTGCAGACTACTCTGTCAGAAATACTGTTAATGTCAATGGGTGAACAAATTGGTGTAACTAAGGAAATAATTTTTTGAGCTGTGATCAGAATTGGAATTGCCTAGACATAGTAAGGCCTTGCTGAGTTTAATTTTGGTGGCAGCCAAGAAAGCAATTACAAGAAAATGGAAATGAAAGTCTAAACCAACGGTATTAGAAGTAGTGAATATAGTAGCAGAGATAAAAGAAATGGAATTGGGATTTTAGAAAAGGGTAGGAGCAAACTACATAAGAAAAAATCGAAATCGTTTGAACAATACACACAAAGTAATGTTTTGGAGTAGGAATGAGGCTTAAGAGAAGGCACGAACTGAATGCTGTTTGTAATGTTTGACTGACAATGACTGTATAGAAGATTATATGTGTTGTATAATGTTTGCAACTAAAAATATGTCACTGTGGTTTGTTTTCATGTATATAAATTTACAATTGCCTGTATCATAAGTAATAATTCAATAAAGGTGCTTCTTCTTTAAAAAAAAATGTTCCCACATCAGTAGCGGAGAGGTTTCCTGCAAGGAAATGTGTAAATCTGAGAGGGGCTGAGCAGAAGGGAGAACTTAGCTGTCGTAAGTACCATTGCTAGCCAGTAAACCAGAGCAGTGTAGACAGGAAAGTAAAAAAAATAGCAAAGGAAATAAAAAGTCAACATATAACAACACACCTTTTTTGATTTATTTGCTTTTTGTTTTACTAATAAAAAATTATTTCCTTGGATACCATTATAATGCAAATGTGTAACATCTGATCCTCTGTATGCTGCCTTCTATGCCTCAACATCAGCAACACGAGCAGCTCTCTAACATGGCTTTATCTTAAAAGAATCTAGTAACAAGGAAACCACAACTATGGAAACGGTAATATCTATACTCAGAAGCCTAGAATGTACAAAAAGTTGTTTTGCAAGTAAGCCCCCAGCCCCCCCATCACAATTAAATTTACTAACTGCATCCTCCAACAAAAATAAGACAAGCAAATACCCTTTAACAGAAGAATATGAACTCCTGAAGCACCTGTTCAGTACTGCACTGCAAGAAATGGCAAGTTGGTCCACATCTAGAATTCAAAACAGTAAAACTGTCCTCCTCCAAAATATAGCATAGAATGCAAAATACACATAAAATGTAACAAAATTTAAACTGAAGTTAAATATTGAAATATATCCTAATACTTGGATTAACAATCACTTGAAAAGATGTGCCTTGGTGAAAACCACAGCTTGAGGTCCCAGTTTTGCTTAAAGTCGTCTTGTTGAAATGGAACTCGAACAAACAACATGCCCAATTTGATAGTTAGAAAGTGTTCATGACTAACAGTCGATCCCCTAAACTGATGTCAGGGTCAGTAAAATTTAGGTATGCTTGTTCACATTCATTCTTCTCCATGTGTGGATTGTTAACAATAAGTAAACAATCGTCTAATTAAAAGTAAGAAATTATGTAGCACAGCAAATATGAAAAGTGACATTTGGGTGCATTTAATATAAAGGGATGTTTTGTACATAGTGATGCAAAAGGATAGGGATATTGGAAGTGAGGTGCAAGACCTGTTAAAAAAAGTAACACGACTTTTGGGATTTTCTGACTGGACGAATTTGCACATCATTCTGAGGTTCCTTATTAGAAATTCAAGTCACTGAACTTGTGCAGTTATAATACCATCACTGGAGGATATCTTGCACAAGATTTATGATGATTCATTGAATGACAGTTGTCTAACTGACAAAGCCACAAATGTATTGCTGAAAGCCACTGTCAGCAAAAAAACAGAATAAACTTTTCTTTTTTTTTTTCAGATAGAGGGCAAAACCCCACACACCTTAACTATCTTGTATTTACCAACTCCATTGTTATACAACAATGGAGAAAAATTGAAAAGCCCAATAATCATTAAAAAGTGGCTTTCAGTGATATACCATCTGAGATATTGTCCAGAAGACAAATCTCCATTGAACACTCCTCACATTCTCCTTGCACATTAGGAAATCAACCCTGAAACAAGGATTTCTCCTGTGTGAAAAAGATGTACTGTAGGAGGGTAAAATGTCTTGACTAAATTTATGAAAAAACACAAGGGTTGTAGGTAGTCAGATAACTCTGTAGACTACATGCTGTTCAAATGGAATTATGGTGCTGTCAGATGATTTATTCTTCTGTTTTTGATATGACCATCTGTAGTTCTATATTGCGCCTTCTGTAGCGATCTTTCATTGTATTTACAGATAAAGTTTATGTTCTAGGATTTCTAGACTAGGCATAGCCTCTTTTGACTGCAGTTACAAAGAAAATATCACCCATGTATTTGTGTAGAATCATGTACTTGGTAGATATTTCAAGAGTTACTCTTGAAATTCTGTGGATATTTAGAGATTCAGAGATGGCTATGTGTTCTCACTGTTTGTGATCTCCTACATTATGCATTACTGTGAATGTGTTTCAGACAGCATTGGTGGAGTTTCCATGCATGCTGGTGGTGCACATCTAACTGTGAAAGACAATACAGCGGAGTGACATACTACTCTTGCCTGAAGAAATACCATATTCGCTCTAAGCATTCCACTGTCTTTATAGTTTTCAACCTCCAGGTCCCACAGGGGATACTAAAAGTTAATCTGTATTAGATGATTGCATTTGTAAACTGCAGTGATATCCCTGTGGGTAAATGCCACTCCCACAAAAATAGCTGTCAGCTGGTCCTTTGTTATTTGCAGTGTATCGATACATTATACAGTGTGGACTGGGAGACACACACAGATAGTAATCTAGTCTTTGTTCATCATGTGTCTACAGTGGTGAGGAAATCAGTCTATGTTGTGCAACTTATAAACAACGATACACCATCTAAGTCCAAGGAAGTCATTGTTCCACTGTATTCGGTATTCATCAGACCTATCATTGAGTACAATGCCTCCTTTGGTATGACTCTAACCAGGCATATCCAACGACTGGAATGTCCACAGAGGTTCCTCACTGAAAGAATACAGGGCGTAATATGTCTTATGCAGACCGCCTTAAGGCCCTATCTCTTGTATTCTGCCTCCTATAGGCTTTTGAGGGGGAGATCTGAGATATGTTCCTGGCATAAAGGGTGTTGTTTGACCCCACTCTGATGGACCTCCTGCATATCCACAAAACACAGTGCCAGAATTACCCATTCTAAAGACTTAAACCTTGCCTGTGATATAAATAGGACCTGCTGGAAGATATAGGTTTGTATCCCAGAGACTACTCCGTCTATGGAACAGGCTTCTTATCCATGTGAAGCAGAGTTCCTCCTTAATCCAATTCAGGTGCAACTTGGACAATTGGATGGGAAACCAGAAATTCATCCCTAGTTTGGCACCTATGTTTGTGATGCAAACAGGTAACCTGTCAATGGTTCATCTCCCAGGGCTATGCTTACACTTATCAAGGATATCAGAACTCATTAGAGACTTGGGATGCAAGGCTAGGCTTAAAAAGGCCCTTGTGGTCGTTAGCCTAGTAAACACCTATAAACCTATAATCGCACCATTGATGCACACAGTGTAGATGTATCATACTACCACTGCACAGTGTGTAGCTGTATTATATTATTTATGGATAGTCTCTGGATATATCATCCTAATGATGCACAGTGTGTCGCTGTATCATACTATTGTGGCACACAGTGTGGCTGTATCATGTTATTATCACACAGTATGTGAATGTATCATACCACTGATGCACAGTGTGTGGACGTATCATGCCACTAATGCACAGTGTGTAGATGTATCATACCACTGACATACAACAGTAGAATACATCATACTAGTGACACACATGAAGGAATGTGTTATAGTGTTGATACAAAGTGTGTGGATGTATCTTACTATAATTGCACAAAGTGAGAACATATACTATTGAGGCATAGAGAGTGGAGGTATCGTACTATTGTCACACAGCGTGGGAACTTATAATACTACTGATGCACAGACCATAAATGTATCATACTATCAATCCACAGAGTGTGGCTGTATAATACTATTGATGCACAGAGTGTGTATTAATCACACTACTGATGCACAGATTGTGGATGATATGCTGTGGATGGACAGAGTGTGAATGGTGTTATGCTATGGATGAACAGAGTGTAGCTGTATCATACTATCTGTACACAGTGTGTGGATGTATCCTAATGTCTGTGCACAAAGTGCGGGTGTATCATACTATCTGTACGTAGAGTATGGGTGTTTCATACTACCTGTACACAGAGTACGGGTATATCATACTATATCTGTACACAGAGTGCGGATGTATCATACTATCAATACACAGAGTGTGTATGTATCATACTATCTGTACAGAGTGTGGATGTATCACAATGTCTGTACACAAAGTGCGGGTGTATCATACTATCTGTACACAGAGTGGAGGTGTATCATACTATCTGTGCTCAGAGTGGGAATGTATCATACTGTTGATGCCCAGAGTGTGACTGTATCTTACTACTGTTGTACAGAGTATTAATATATTGTATTATTGATGCACAGAGTGCGGCTTTATCATACTATGGACACATTATGCATCTGACTCTTGCCTGTCTTCTCAGTGTATTTGAACTTTTCACAATCTCAGCCCAATAATAAAGTCTGATACAGTTCATTGCCAACTAGTGCTAAAGTTCAGAGCAGTTCTTCTTGGAAATGAATACTCTGCCCATTCAGTTTGACCAACAGACTGACCTTCTAAGCCTAAAAGAGTTTGAGAAGTTATTTTTTAGATATACCTAATTTATTCCCAGCTTTGTAACTTTTCCTGTTAACTGTCAAAGAATTCCAATTTGCAGTAAAAGATTTTTATGTCATACTAAAGAAAGTGACTTGTATACCGACAGACAAAATGTGCTAATACAGGAACTCTTCTTTTGTGCTACTATATACATCTGTACAGCCTTGAAAAAAAATAATGCAGTTTCACCTTCCAACATAAACAGTTGTTTCTGCATGCAAACAGAAATAGTTGCTGCTTGTTAGGAGTAGCCATTATGCATCAACAGCAGAATCAAGTATGTTTATCACTGCTTTCAGTGTGTCCTTTTAGCAGTTTCTGTTTCAGATAACAAAACTGTTAGTTTCCTCTGAATGAGGTTGGGAGTCTAAAGAGATTTCCAAGTCATTCTGCCTTCTTTGATGGCTGTAGCTCTTTATAATCATCAGGATGTGGGTTTTAAATGATGCTCCCATAAAAGCATATAGTACTGGATTCAGGCAACTGTGAAACAAAGCTATGCTTTCTGTCACCTGGGTTGCAATATCGATTCTCTTTTCAGTGTCGCAGTTGACCTGTACTGAAAAAAGCAGATTAAGTGTACGGTATAGCTTGACCGTGTTGTAAGGCAGCTGTGTAAGAATGAAGACACCCATAACAGTCAGAAGGAGCTTGAATGCCTTATATTTCTTTTTGTTTGTGGTATTTATGATGACTTTTGCCACAGCAGAGTAACAAACCGACATGAAGAAGAATGGAATCAGAAATGCAAAAATCACTTGAAGAATCTGAATAGTTGCCTTTACCTCTTTAGCATTCTTGTCTGGAAAAATAGAGAGACATATACTTCGTTCATCCTTTTCCCTGACAGTGGTGAAAACTAGATCTGGGATGCTTAACAAAATGGCAGTTAACCAAACACAAAGACATATGACTGTGCTTTTAGATGTAGGAGTCAGGGCACTTGCAGCTTTCTTTATAGCAATGTATTGGTCCACACAGATGCAAGCAAGAAACAACATGCCACAGCTGAAGTTTGTGACGTATAGGGCAGATGTTATTTTGCACATTACTGTTCCAAACACCCACCCATGTAGTGCATCCACTACCCAGAAAGAAAGAGTGAAAAGAAGCAGTAAGTCGGCAATAGCCAAGTGCATAAGATAGACATCCGTTTTGGTTTTCAGTTTCTTAAAAATTATGTAGATTGCCACCACTAATGAGTTTCCTGCCAGCCCAGTCACTAGAGCCACAGAGTAGAAAGCAGGGAGAAACCATTTGCCAAAGTTTCTGACCTCGTGTTTCATGCATAATAGTGGGTAATAATCGTAATTGTATGTCTCATTTGTATAATTGCCATAGTAGTCGTAATCCTCCAGATATTGGCCTTCAGACTCCATGCTGCAACCTAAAATAAAATAAAAGCACACAAATATGTCAGGCTTAGGCACTTTATTGGTTCAGGTAATTAGAGATGAAGCAGTTTATTTTTTCACTGCAACAGGTGTCTACATGCTTAATATGCCTCCGACTAGGTGAACTAAGTATGAGTTTACACAAAAACAGTGCTTGTTATTACAAAGTCAGTGACTACAGCCTCTACCTACTTGTACCATGGTGTGCAACTTGAAATTAACCCCAAACACAGTTTTCAAAGTGGATTTATGGCTATGTGCCAAACTCCAGGCCACCAAATCCTAATGTTGAGAACCTACATGGTCACAAGGTTGAAAATAGTAAAATTTACAACGTCTACTTTTTTTTTTGTAGTTATCAGAGACCCTGCACCCGGAGTCCATTACTTCCCCAACTGTATTATAATCAACTCCAACATTGCTGCATGTCAGAGAAAGTTACTTTTCCAACACCGTATCTGACAGAAATAAATGAAAAGTAATCTGTGTTTCATTCCCTTTCGAGTTTCCTTATTCTTCACCAATGTGAAAGTCTAATATACTGTTTCATTCTCACTTTTGTATCAAGCCATGTCAGCCAGTGCAATACACAGGAGTTCTTAAATAAACTGTTAGCATTTTGATTAATAATTTGTCATCCACTAGTTACAAGTTTTTTTTTCAGAATCACACACACAAAAAAAAAACTACATCTACAAGTCATTGTGTTCATAACCCAGTTATGAAAAGACCATATTACTATGAGAACATGCCATAAAAATGGTCTGAATGGTGGGTGATATTTAATGAAAAATATAAAAAAATATTTTTTTTAAAGTGGAAATATGAAAAGTACAGAAAGGAAAATATAAAAAAACATATAATGATGCATTGGAAGATTTAGAAGATAATGACAGAAAGTGCTTTGACAAAATATATGAAAGAAATCAAGAAAAAATACAAGAATTGTTATAAAAGCAAAGATGTTTTTTTACAAGGGAAAAGAGAAGAAGTATCACATTACTTAAGCAAAGTAGTAAAGGAAGATACAATGAGAGAAATAAAAAATGTTAAATGAAAAATAGAAAGAATTCAGGAAAATATTATGAATAGTATAATACAATATGTGCAATAAATATTTTAAGACAAAAAAGGTAGAGAAAAAAACATGGAAAGTAAAAAAAAAAAGCTAACAGAAAAAGAGAATAAAGAGTTGGAAAAGGACATCTCTTTAAATGAGCAGGAGCAGAAGGAATATAGTATGAAATATATACAAATTTAAGGGATTGGCAAAACAAGGTATTTTGTAAAGATTTTGAATGAATTGTTAGATCAAGGTTTCTCACTTTTTTTAATTTCTCCAAGTTCTTTGGGTTTTCTAATATCATGATGGGAATGGGCCCCATTCCTAAGTCAAAGTACGATTAAAGTTCATAAAATTAGTATTGTTTCAATCTTTGATGTTAGCTAGAACTGCTGTTCGCAACACCTGCAATTTGTCCAGCAATAACTCCTTCTACAATTCATATGGAGTTGCATGTATCTGTAACATATGTAACTACAATTGTAAATTCATTTTTAGGACCGTTTGCTGCTCCTACTACTACTACTACAGGAACTGTGTGGGTATCCTTCTTCCACACTGCCCTCATTTCTGCCTGCAAATCCTGGTATTTTATGACTTTCTGTCTCTCATGTACATAAAACACTGTAGTCACTGGGTGTAGCAATTTCAGTGAGCAATGCTACTTTTGTCTTCTTTTCATGGACTACTATATCAGATTTCTTTGCATCTGTTTTTTGAACTGAGGGTAATGAGCGTTTTCCATGAGATATAAAGTTAATCATTTTCTATACTGCTTTGTGGCTCATGTTTCTAATGTTTTTTAGCCACTTTGATACCATAATGTTTGCACAATCCCCAGTGCAACAGTCTTGCCTCATTATTATGACTTTCAGTATACAGTCCTTCTGCCATTAGTATATCACAACTAGCAACAAGACGTGTGACTGTTTTCAATTCTGTTTTACAAAACCTACATTTGTCTGTTTCTCCCACATGTTTATTGGACTTTGCAAGCCAATGCGTATGTAGTCTACCATCTTGGGCCGCCAATATTATCCTTTCATCTTTTAGTTTAAATTCACCTCTCTTTAACTATCCCTCTATTTGATCCTGATAAACATGAAGTTGTTCCAAGAGTTTTCTATACTTGCCACTGTATTTATGCATTTTCCACATTTTTTCCTTCTCATCTGATCCTTTACTTTATATTCTTTATTTTGCTTTTTAGCACATACAGTTGCTGCTTGATGTTTTTATCTGCTTCTGGTTTGATTTCCACATATACTTGACACTGATATGCTCCTGCTAAACTAAGTAGGGAAGTCATCTTAGACTTATTCTCCTCCTGTTTCAAAACATTCATTACATTTGGGTCTTGTGAGGTCAGCAGATATGTATGCAGTCCCATGATTGCAGATCTACACATGTAATCAACTTTAAGGAGGTGCATACCTCCTTCAGAACAGGGATATATAATCTTGGTATGCACTGATTTTTATAAATCATTTGATGAGCATGAGGCATTGTTCTTGTTTTCCTTTCCTGTCCAACCCCTTTTGGGGCCAGTCAGTCACTGCAAAACTGTAAGTTAGGACAGAAAGAACAAATTGGTTTATAGCTTGCACTTCTTTTTTGTAGATGTCAATGCTGTTTACAGTATTAATTTAAGTCTTCTAAAATATACCTTACTAAGTTTTATTCACATTTGTTCATTTTTTTATTGTCAACCCAAATATTTATACACTCCTTCTTGCTCAAGTTCTTTTATACCATATTGTTGTCCCACACTGATGTTTTCTTAGTGCTGCAGCTTTCCTGCTTTAAAGGTTGCTTTTGAACATTTATTAAGACCAAATTACATTCTTATACCACCTGAAAAGGAATTGACCACTTGCAGTTGTGTTTTCATTTCCTCATCTGATGAACTATACAGTTTTAAATCATCTACAAAAAATTACAGTTTGTTGTTTTCCCGGAGCCAAGTTGTAGCCATGATGTACTCTGTTAAGCAGACAGCTTAATGGGTTAAAGGCAAGACAAAAGAGCAGTAGTGATCCCTGGAATAATAATTTGTCCTTTATCATGGCTTAACTGCAAAGTAGTTTGCAACTGTTTCATGGTCGATGTAATGTAATCATTCAGTGTAGGGTGCATCTTATATATTTTTAAGCACTATTTTATCCATGAATGTGGGATACTGTCAAATTCTTTTTTTGCAGCCTATCCATGCTATACTTAGATCTTTCTCCTTTTTACAGTTCTCCATTATGACTTTATTTAACAACAAATGATCCTTTATTCCATATTACTTTCTTTTATTATCTTTTGATCTATTGCCATTGAAGGTTTTATATGTAAAGAATTATGTAGTGGAATACTTAAATTCATACGGAAAAAGGAAGATAGAAGACAATTAAAAAACTGGAGACGAATAGTATTGAATAATTATTATGAGATCTTTTTGAAAGTATAACAAAAGAGATTTGAAACTGATATGGAAATATGTTATGGAAAATAGCAGGTGTAGTATTAAGAGCAAGGGTTGTCAAGAATTAAAAATAATACTTATAGAAATGTGTGGTGGTATGAATCCAAAAGAAATGAAAATCATGATAGGAGACCTTAATAAGGCATTTGATAAAACTAAACATGAAATCTTATGGGTAATGAAAGAATACAAGTGAGAAGGGAAATTATGTATGTCAGTGTAAAGTAATAATAAAGTAAAAATACTTGTAAATGGCTGGTTAATACCAAGAGTTACCAATGAAGGAGTGGTGTAAGATAGGGATGTCTAATGAGCTGCATACTGTTTGCATTAGTTATGAATGTGATAGTATGTGAAATAAATTAAAAGATGAAGGAGCCAGGGTATATAACACCTGAAGAATTAAATTCCAGTTCTGTTAACATATGCAGATGACATAATTGCAAAACACAAAATGTGGATAAAAGAAGAAATAATTTGCACAAATGAGTGTCCAGAGGTGATAGGGATAGCTTTAAATAAAGAGAAATGTAAAGGTTTCAGTGATGTAGTAAAGATAAGCAGTATATATTTTAAAATGAATGAAATTTCTATGTTGGTATAACATTTACTAAGAAAGATGTAAGTAGAATTCAGTGGGAAAAACAGAAGAAATAAAACAAACCTGTCTTTTCTGGAGAGCATACAAGTCATCATTCAGAAAAAAGGCTTATTTGAGAAAATCAGCACTGATGCGAAAATATCATACTTAGCAAGTGTATTTATGTTACCAACAGTACTTAAAAAGGAATTACTGCAGATATTTTATTTTCATTTATATGGGGTTCTAGATTAAACCCATTAAAAAGAGTTTTGTATGTAAATGAAGAGAAAGGGATAGGGTTAATTAACCTAGTGGCATATGATGCTTCATTAAATTTGTACAAACTGTTAAAGTGGATAAATGAAAAAGATGAAATATTAGTAGTAAAATTGTTTAAATGTAAGTATGATACATTTTGGGGTATGGTAAAAAAGAGTAAAAGAGGAAAAAAGTGTATACATTAAGAAATAAAATATTACAAAGGAAAAATTTTTTTGGGGAAATAAAAATTGTTGATATAGAAAAAGATAGAAAACTATGGTATAAGAATGTAAAGTTAAAACACTACTCTGTAAAACTATGGCAAAATCTAACAGATGGAAAAAAGTAAAGCTATAAAAATAAAAAAAACAAATGGTATAATCAAAAAGAAAAATGTAAATTTTTTTTGTGGAGACTAGTAATAGATAAATTGCTAGTAAAAGGAAATGTGCTGTATAAAAAGAAAAGTGACAGAATATGTTTACATTGTCAAGAAGAAAAAACAAAGGAATGTGTTTTAAATGTAAACGAGTAAAAAAGTTATGGGGAAAACTATGTGAAGAATTTTTTTGAAGATATAAAAGAAGTGGATAAAGTAAACAATGGATACGATTAAACATGGATATTATAAGAATAGAAGTAAACAATATGTTAAAGGAATTGCTAAAAAGTTATTTTATGTTATGTGGGTTATATGGAATAAAAAAATATATGAAATTATGTTTAATGGTAAATGGATTTTAGCAACAATATTAAGTGAAGTCAGATGGTGATTATGGAAAAAGGTGTTGGGGTATAATAGGGATGAAAATGTATAGTTGTAAAGGAAATTATGAATATCTGTAAACAGATTTGTATATCAGTATATCTGTACATTTGCAAATATTTATAAATATGTGTGTTGTAAATAAGAATTATGTTTGTATATAAATAAAAGACCCCTACTCTTTTCAATAAGTGCTATGAGATCTTTATATCCACCTGAGCTGCCACCAACAAAGGCAGATGGGGCTTCAGTTTAACATCTCATCAGTAGAAAGGTTGGAGGGCAGCACCACTTTTGCTGCAGTGTTAGTACTGGAAGATTAATCTGACTACATGGTGTGGGGATATAACCCACAGCCATCTGCACTAAAGGTGAATGTGCTACCTATAGAGCTAGTGAGACTTGGGAAATAGGAAAAAAAAACATAGTAAGCATTAATGAGGTACTTGTAAAGGTCTATAATTACTGTGTTATATCTGGCAACACAATGCAATTGTCTAAAGCTGTAATTGCTGTACTGTCAGAAATGACAATGTTTGAATTTGTGCAGCTAGGTAGAACTTGTGTATTTTATGTTTATTTATTGCATACTATGGCAGTGATTCAAAAACATTTGTTTTACAGCATAGTTAATGCATTAGTGATATATGCAATAGTTTGAGTCATTCATTAAAGTTGCATTATATAGTAACATTATTTTATGATGCAGCAAAGTACAAGTAATTTATGCCTTACAAGACTGTGCAAGATTCTTAAAAGTCACATTACATCTTATGGGAATTAAATTTACTATGTCATAAAGCTTGGTACAAATTAGACTGCAACTCAAACAGTGTATCCAAACGTGCAAAAAAAAAAAGTAACTGTGATGTGAGGTATTGCCAGCTATGCCTGGAGAATTATGGCAGTGGATATGTAAGATATGCCAGCACAGCTAGCTGAAATTTTGCAAAGAATTATGTCGTTTGCATATCAAACTGATTTGTACAGATGCTTGTGTTGAAAATATATTTGCAAAGTTGCTTGTGTTAAAAATGTATCAACAGTATGTCCCACTGGACAGAAAATAAATATACATTTATATCACACTGTACTGTTGTAAGTAGGATACAGGAAGAGAAGAGGTTAATCTCAGTCCAGCTAACTTTTAAAAATAGTAAGAAATTTAATTAATTAATTTAGGCCATAAAGATTGTATCTTACATTTCTGACTGCAGCCAGAGAAGAAATGTCTGTGCCAGAGAATGGTTTATTAGCTTCTGTAGGAAGAGTGGAAGTGTTTATTGTTTTATAACTTCCAGAAGCTGCAACCGATCTTAGCAAAGTTCTACATGTGTATATTATTGACACATATGTGTGAGATTCTGGGTTAGTTGCTAGGAAAGGTAGCATGGGAACCAGAAGTCAGACTACCTGATGTATGTGAAGTCATTTAGTAATTCATAACTAAAATAATGTTTTTTAATACTAGATGAGACTGAAGTCTCAGAGGACTCTTGTTTTTGGAACCTGACAAGGAAGGACCCCTCACCTCCTTCATCTTGCCTTGCTTTATTAATTGACTAGGGAATAGTAAGTCAGGAAAATATAGTGAGATTAGTTAAGTACTGTTTTACTATTTCTGTGTGAATCTAGTCATCTGTATTATTTTAATAATTCCTGTGATTGAAACTCTGGTGTTTATTCTAAACAGCTATTTAGTATTTTCATGTTATTTTATTATTTATTATTAAATATATTTAAACTTTGAATTTTGGCTGGTCCTTTAGAGAATATTTTAAGCTTTGAGAATACTCATATCTATTGGTGGACTCTGTGGCCGCTCCTGAAAGCCTTACTGCATTGGTCAAAATGCTACCCTTTGTATTACTATAAAGTTCACTCAGTTCAATTATAAGAGCCTTAGAGTTGCTGGCTTTGGAGTGTCTGGTGGCAGTAACTAAGTTATAGTCTGGACAGAAGGGGGCATAGCTAATCAATCTGTGCCAGCATTTCTCAGGTGTGTGTGTGTGTGTGTGTGTGTGTGTGTGTGTGTGTGTGTGTGTATGTCAGCTGTTTGGAGCAGGAACTCAAAGCAGTGGTTTCACGGAGAGGGTGCTGGAGGACTTGGCTTATACACTTTGCTGAGGATTCAACTCTATAGCTGTTCCAGTTGGGAGTCTTAGTGGGGGCCTGGAGGGAGAGAGAAATCCAGATCCCGTACTGTCTGTGTTCCCTGTATGCTCTTATGTGAAATTGTGCTTGATGCAGAGAGCTGCATCTGGAAGTACTGTGTTTATCTATTTTTGTTCCAAGTGAACGTCCCTCTCCAGTGTCAGTGTTGAGAGTTCAGGCTCCTTGATTACTGCACCTGAGAGTGGACGTCACATAACAATTATGTGGTACTAATACTGTTTATTAAAAAAATGGCATTGCATTATGATTCTAAATGTAACTCTAAATTACCTTAGAGGTTTAGCAGCCTATTATTGTGGCAGGTTTCAGGGTTAGTACATATTGAAGTTTTTGTCACAGTGTTCAGTCACACAATTAATGAACATTCAAGATAATTACAAGCTCCTTGAGCTTTTTGTTTTTTTTTCCTAACTGCTTCATAAAAAGAGGCATTGCTTATCATTGTAACTAGCTGCATCTTATGCATGGACGAGACAATTGTGATGTGACCCAACAGCACACTAGTCCAGCATCACTGGTGTGCCTTACATTGTAAGAAGGGCCTTTTGAGCCTCCATTCTTTCCCTGTGGCTAATAATGTCCTTTGAAAAATTCACCAATGAGAAAGTCCATTTATGGTGTTTATGTTGTGTTAAGCAAGAGCATGCAATAAATGACTGAGTGCTGTAAAACATTTAAGAAAAAGAGCCTGCTTAAATATGCTAGAAACCTTAGAGGCTTTGTAGAGCATAGCGATTTTCTGGCACTGGGAAAAAGGACTTCTACTCTTATCTCTAGCAGATAAATCTTTCACTAGATCTGCATGCACTAAAAATAATATAAGAAATTTTCAAAAAGAAAAACGCAAACATCATAAAAGAGGACAAGGAATGTCTTAGACAGTTGGTGGGAGGTGGTTGAGGTGGTGTGGGTCAGCAAGTGTCCATAAAGACTCCACCATTTCCTTTAGGATAGTGGATTTTCATTCTGGAAAGACCAGTATGTGTACAGGTTCCTGTCCATGCTAGTCCCTTTGGAGGCAACTATGAAATCATCTCCCAGTTTGAAATCCCAAGAAGATACAGGCAGGCTTTCTCAGGAGAATACTAGAAATACTTCTGTTCTCTTGTAGCCTCTACCTCAAGGTTTCCAAACATTTTAGTAGATTTTCTGTCAAACAGGGTATCCTAGATGTATTATTATGATTGTTAGACCTTTTGCCCTGCCAGTGTGCAAGACCTCTGAACTTCAGTCCCATGACATCAGCAACAATGATGCCTGATTCAGGCCTTGACCAGTTTGATTGTAGGAACCTTAGAGAGCAGTATGTAGCAGCCTGATAGGTAGACACACTGCTACTGAGGAAACTTCATTTCCCTTCTTCCTTGGGATTACTGCGTAACGGAAAAGGGCCCCTCCCTTGAAATGTCTCTTCCAAGAATGTTTTAAGAGAATGGGGAAAACATCTCATTTGTCTAACAGACACTACATCCCTCCATTTAAAGGTATTCTAGAGTTTTCCTAACTATAGAGTAACCCTTTTACAAAAAGCAAAGATGTACCAATATAGACAGAAGAGGCAGTTGGAAAAAAAGGCAGCAGTTATGGAAAGTATAGCGGGGTTAAGCAGCAAGGTTATGGATTTGGAGTAGAGGGTATATCCTCATTAGCTAGTGCAGTTACCTCTCAGCTGTGTTGCTTTACCTTACTTGCACTTCCTCTTCCATCACCTTCTCCAAACCTTAGATGGGAGAGTCTTCTATTTTAGGAGAATTGAGTGTATGAGTCAGCAAGAGAAATTGCTGCTGTGGGTTATACTAAACAGTTCCTGTAGTTTCTACACTTTCTAAACATGCTGGCTATCCAAAAAACAGCTGCACTTGGCCAGGTCCATCATCCTTCAGATCCTGGAATGCAAGGCTACAGAAGTGGTGCTAGTACCAAAGAAAGGAAAAAGCTTTTGTTTGGGGCACCTTCTGGTCCCTAAAAAATAGATTCTTTGAAGTAATTTCCTAAACCCGACCAGACTAAACACCTTTGTGGCTGTAAAAAAAGTTTAAAATGTTCATGGATATAGTATGTTAAATATATATATTTTTTAATTAATGAGTCTTATGTATTGTTTTTTTTACCTGTGTACTATTTCTGTAATGGCTGTGCCACTTGTTGTCGATCTGTATTGCCTAGCATTCTGTGTACAGTATTGTATGTATGTGAAGACGTGTCATGGAGCCACATTCAGCCCATAGATGGATCCTATATACATTTTATGAACAGACGAGAAGAAGTGTGGATTGGAGGCAGTCACAGAAACCTGTCTACTTACTGCAGGACACCATAGTGACAGCTATGGAGTCTGAGAAGATGACAACTAGCTCAAGGCACACTTACAGCTCAAAGATGGCCAGTAAGATTATAAAGCCACAAGTTATCCGAAATCCTGGAAAGCTACATTTAAACCTGTTGAAGTTAATGAATATAACATGATCTGATGCTATCCGTGTCATTATTGATCATGGATGGTTCCTGGATCTGATCTCGAATCCAAGCCGGCAAAGTGAGCAACAGCTCCTGAGCTCGGGCTTCTCCCCTCCCAGGACTCCTGTTATCCATAATCCCCAGATCTTGTTTGCCCCGATTAGTGAATGGGCATGTTCCTTGCTGCTCGAGCTCGTTAATTCAGTTAAGTGCCTTTTTGGGGGGGTTTCTTTTCTCTCTCTCTTTTTTTCCCTCTGTTTAGTTTAGTTATCTAGTGTACAGTAGTTTTCTTAGTTAACAGTAGTTTCTCCTCCCTTCCCGGTTAGTTTATTCACTGTTGTTAGGGTTTTCCTGCCCTTTCCCTTCTATTTCTCCTCTTTTGCTGGTGTGTGTGTTGGAGGGTTTTGTTTTTTTGGTCATGTCTGACAAACCCTCAGGCTTCAGACATTGCTCCTTATGCGGTTGAAAGTTAGCTCCTGCCGACATGCATGAGGAGTGCGTCTGCTGTCTAGGAGAGACCCATTTAGAGATTGAATTTGATATTTGTGCAGGGTTCAATCTTATGGTTCTACTAGACCATAGAAATACGTTGCTCCTTAAAGAGCTTGCCAAAGGGGGTCCCTTGGTCTCAGACTCCCCCTCCAAAGTCCCATTGGATCCCAAGAGAAAGCCTTCTTCCTCTTGGGGTTCCCTTGCTAAATGGCCCAGGCTCTTGGATCCATGTGCTTTGGATCCGAGCCCAGCCTCTGGGGCATCGGCTCCATGGTCCTAGGCTCCGAGAGCCTTGGCTCCCCCCGGCTGAATCCAAATCCTCAGAGACTCGGAGGTCCTCGGATCCGATTGGCTCAAAATTCCCCACTCGCTCTGACTTCATCAGATCCATCCGTGGGGATTCTTGCATGCTTGGATTCAACTGGGTCTTCAGATCTGATGGCTCCCTTGGAGCTGGTTATTATCATCGATCCCCCAGCCACTACCAGAGTCATGGATCCAAGGAAGTCTAGTACGTCCTCCTATAGGGACTGCAGACACTCTGCCCATTCAGGCCATTCCTCAGTTTCCTCCTGGTCTTCTAGGAGCTTGATCCCATCTGATATGGACCAGATGTTGAGGAGTTTTTTAAAGCCCAAATGTAAGTAGGCTTGCACCTATCCCCTAGCTATTTGCCAAGTGATGTTTCACCCATCTCTGAACCTGTCTCCTCCCCTCTGACTCCTGGGAGTTCAGCACACCTGGGTTACATTTTGCCTAAGGAGAGACCATCGCTGTCAGGAAGTGCCCCCACTCCCATGCCTCCTGGGTCCCCGGCTGGCTCAGCCCCCTTGCCCTCGGGGCTGGTATTGCCTCAGACTCAAGAGATCCCCAGAGGCCACCGGAGGGGGGTTCTGGTCCGGAGTTTTCTGACCGCTCCCTTCCCTTGGGGGCTTCTGCCTTGGATAGCTTGGGACTGATATCATCCGGGGATATTTGCACTGTGCCAGGATCTCCCCTCCCAGCCCAGTCAGTTGTTGCCGGCAGGGAGGTAAGTGGGACTTTGTACAGTCCATCTGCCTTCTGGGCAATAGAGAGGACCATGTCTGGTTGGTCAGCAGCCTCCTCCTTGGCTCCAGACCCACCACTGCCTGGTTCCATCTTGGGTGATGAGCCTTCATGATCAGTCCTGGGTCAGCCCCCCCAGGGTCACCTACAGAAGGGCATTACCCCTTGGGGGTACCCTCCTCCTCTGAGTCCTCCCCAGAGCCCATGGTGGAGGAGCCTCCTTGAAAGAGGATGTGCAAGAGGGAGACACATGGACTCTCCTTGAGAGTCTCTCATGGAGGACACTGATTTTGAGGAAGGGGATGGGGTCCCCAGACTACCACCCGAGGAGGTTTCCTTTGGAGACATACTTGAGATCCTGAAACTGTGGGGCGGTTGGTCTTCACTCACCCTGTCCTCAGAGGAGTCCATTTTCCTGAAGGTGTTTGGGGTAGGCCCATCTTTCTCCTGGGTGTCTTCCCCTGTGGATGAGTTAGTTCAGCTCATAACAAGCAGAGCTTGGAAGGAGCCAGACACAGTTGAACCAGTCCCCAAGAGGGCGGATAAGTTTCTCAGTCCCCCCAAAGACATACCTTTCTGGAATAAGGGTGTCCCTGTAGATGCTATTGTGGTTGCCGAACCACCAAGAAAGAGCTCGTGGAACAGAGCTCTATGGTTCATCCCCCTAATAGAGAATTGTGTGTTATTGACCATTTTGGGAAGCTCATGTATGCCTCAGCTACTTTCCGACTGAGGACTACAAATTACATGGTACACTTCACATGGCGGCTGCAAAGGGATTTGGTATTGGAAGTTTCCTTTTCCCTTAAAAATTTGTTGCCTCCAGAGAGCCTTAAATTGGTTGCCTGATGCTATCCATTCTCACTTCCCTTGCAAATGCCTCAATGAGGTTGATCTTGAACACTGTCGAGGCCACTTCATGAGTGGTGGGTACAGGCATTGCCATTAGACGTCATGCCTGGCTTCGCCTATGCAGGTTTGTGAACGAGGGATCTACTCCTTTTGGCCCTGCTGTCAAGGAAACTTTAACCCACAATGAGCAGGAGGGAAAAACCTTGTCCGCAGTGGGGATCAATTTTTCTACTCCCCAACGTTCCTTCTTTAAGACTCAAGAGGGGTAATAAAAAGATATGGTTCTGCAGGACTCAGTTTTCCTTCCTGGATGCTCCTCAGGAGTCCTCTTCTTCCTTGTCGGGGAAGGAGATTCCATGGCAAATCCTTCCTAGAGGCAGAGGAGGACCACAGAATCAGGACTTCTGAGAACCCTTCTCAGAGAAGCCCCTACAGCGCTCCTGAAGTGCTGCCCAACTGTCTGGCCATAGAAGCAGTCTGGGATCGTATTTCCTTGTACCACCTGGCTTGGGCTGCTATCACCTCAGAGCAGTGGGTATTAAACATTTTGTCCAGGCGATACTTTATAATCTTCAATCACCCCCTCCAATCCAAAAATCACTCCCAGACATACCACCCTGCCAGAGGGAGTTGGCTCTCACAGAGGTGCAAGACCGCCTTCAAAAAAGGGCCATCCAGAAGGTCTCAACAGGACAACAGTGATCTGGTACTTGTACTCACTTCTTTTTGGTGGCCAAAAAAACAGGGAACCTGTGTCCCATTCTTGACCTCACCAAGAGTTAAATTTGTCAGTCATGAAGTCGAAGTTCTGGGTGGTCACTCTTCAGTCCATCATTCTGCTTCTGTGCAAAGATGATTGGATGCGCTCAATAGATCTCAAGGATGCATACTATCACATAAAAATAGACAGATGCTCCAGGAGATTTCTGTACTTCCATCTGAGAGCCAATCATTATCAGTTTAGAGCCCTGCCCTTCTATCTCACCTCTGCCCTCCTGGGTGTTCACCAACTGTATGGGAGTGGTAGCAGCCCATCTCCTGCTGCAAGGCTTTCAGGTCTTTCTGTACCTAGACGATTGGCTCTTCACAGCTCCCAGAAAGCATCTGCTCTCTCTCTAGCAACAGACTTCACTCTAAGTCTATTTTGTGATCTGGGCATTACCATCAACCTTTCCAAGTCACACCTTCCTCTGTGTCAAAAACTGCAATTGATAGGAGTTCTTCTGGACACGGTGTCGGAGACTGCAGCTCTTTCCCAATGCAGGGTAGACATGATTCAGGAGCAGGTTCTCCTCCTCTTGGATCTGGACAATGTCCTTGCCCATCTAATTCTTCAAGCCCTTGGGTCCACAGCCGTGGCTGCTCAGTTGGTTCCCCTCTCCAGGTATCACTTGCAGGTGCTTCAGTGAACCTTGGTGGTGCAGTGGTTGGCTCACCTTTGCTATATGTTCATGCCAGTCTGAATATCTTGAGTCTGCCGGCATCACTTGGTATGGTGGCTGCGGTCCAAGGACCTTCTTATAGGCAGACCCTTTTGTCTCCCGCAACCCCAAGCCACGGTGACCACAGACACCTCCCTGTCGGGGGGGGGGGGTTGGGCATTTTCAGTGAAGGACGGTCCAAGGCATGTGGTTACCCCTTGGAGACCAAGTTGCACATCATTGTCCTGGAGATGACAGCTGTCCTACTGTCATTGCAAGCTTTGAAGGACTATCTCCCTCTCGGAACTGTAGCAATTCAGACAGACAACATGGCGGTAGTCTGGTACATCAACATGCAGGGGGGACATGATCATACCCACTGTGCAGAGAGGCCATGAGAGTGTGGGAATGGACAATGTCCTCCAGGCGCTTTCTTCTTGCAATGCATATCCCCAGCGATTCCAGCATGCTGGCAGACAAGCTCAGCAGGTCTATCCTGAGTCCCCATGAGTGGTCCCCGAAACAGTCAGTGACGAGCTGGATTTTCGACTGTTGGGGTCTTCCGTGCTGTGATCTGTTTGCATCCTCAGCCAGTCACAAATGCAGCAAATACTTTGTAATGTGATTGGAGTTGGAAAACACTGGAACCACCACAATGCTTAAAATCAAACAATTCTTATTTAATTGAGTAAAAACAAGCGCTTTCACGCACAGTAATCGTGCGCTTCATCAGGTTACAAAATTTAAGACCTAAAACATTCCTTATATACAAAAAGTCAAAATATTAACAAACAATCAAACAAGCAATTTAGGTCAAATCATTGAGTCAGCTTATTAGCTAGATAGGAAATACTGCCCATAAAAGGTAAAGCAGGAAACCATCAAAATGTTAACAAACAGTCAATCAAGCAATTTAGTCAAATTATTAAGACAGCTTGTTATCTAGATAGGAAATACTGCCCATAAAAGGTAGAACAGGAAACCATACTAATATATCCATTTTCATTCAAAGTGTGTTATATGTATAAGGAAGCTTTAAAAGTTATATTGAAGGTCTATTGACAAGATCTATTTTCCTAAATGTAACTACTTATCTTAACCATTGTAAACTAATAACATTAAAGTAAGATAAATGCTATATATGTCAACAATGAATCTTCTACTGAATATGCATAAGGAAATCTAACAACCATTTATAAAGCAAATAGGCAAGTAGAAGAGAAAATGGAAAAAACAAGTAAAAGACAGAGGAGAAAAGGGAAGAAAAATAAAATATAATATAAAAAAGAAAAAAAGATAAAAAAAAATATATAGTATAAAAATGCCAAAACAGGCAAAAGGAAGAAAAAGAAAGAACAGCAAAAGGGGAGGGGGGAAGGAGGGAGGGAAAAAACAGTGAAAGGGAAGGTAAAGGTATGATTTGAAGGGAAAAGGGGGGGAGAGGGGGGAGGGGGAAAGGGAAAGGAGATCAAAGGAAAAAAGATGGAAAGAAAACGGAAGGAAAGGTGTGCAGGGGAAAAAACAAGTGAAAAAGAGGGATGAAAGAATGAGCAGAAAAAGAGATAAAATAAATAAAAGAGAGAAACCAATAAATTATAATAATGCAGGCCTAATATTAACGGCTGAATTTAGCCCTGTTGCCTTATGAGCTCTAAGTTTAAGGATCCATTTCAGCTCACTTAATTCAAGGGCTCCTGGGGAATCTCCCTCTCTTCTATTCAAATGTTGTATCTGCAATACCCTAAATCTGAATCCATGATTCGGATATAATTGGCAGTGTTTAGCCAAGGCATTATTAATATTAGCTTTTCTTATTATCCCACTTGCAGGTGCTTCAGTGAACCTTGGTGGTGCAGTGGTTGGCTCACCTTTGCTATATGTTCATGCCAGTCTGAATATCTTGAGTCTGCCGGCATCACTTGGTATGGTGGCTGCGGTCCAAGGACCTTCTTATAGGCAGACCCTTTTGTCTCCCGCAACCCCAAGCCACGGTGACCACAGACACCTCCCTGTCGGGGGGGGGGGGTTGGGCATTTTCAGTGAAGGACGGTCCAAGGCATGTGGTTACCCCTTGGAGACCAAGTTGCAAATCATTGTCCTGGAGATGACAGCTGTCCTACTGTCATTGCAAGCTTTGAAGGACTATCTCCCTCTCGGAACTGTAGCAATTCAGACAGACAACATGGCGGTAGTCTGGTACATCAACATGCAGGGGGGACATGATCATACCCACTGTGCAGAGAGGCCATGAGAGTGTGGGAATGGACAATGTCCTCCAGGCGCTTTCTTCTTGCAATGCATATCCCCAGCGATTCCAGCATGCTGGCAGACAAGCTCAGCAGGTCTATCCTGAGTCCCCATGAGTGGTCCCCGAAACAGTCAGTGACGAGCTGGATTTTCGACTGTTGGGGTCTTCCATGCTGTGATCTGTTTGCATCCTCAGCCAGTCACAAATGCAGCAAATACTTTGTAATGTGATTGGCTGCCAGGATTACTGTATGCCTATCCCCCAACACCCCTCATTCCCAAAGATTTGCAGAAAGCCTGTTGCCTGAAGGCTCACCTCATCCTCATAGCCTCTTTCTGGCTTCGTCAGACGTTGTTCTCCCTCCTCTGGTCTCATCTGAAATATCCACCCTGGATATTAGATCCAGTCTGGGATCTCATCTCCCATCCTTGAGGACATCCCTGAGGCTAACAGCCTGATACCTTCAGTTCCAGTGACCATCAGTCAAGCTTAGTTGCCTTCCCCAGTGAAGGACGTTATTTTAGCATACCAGAAGCCTTCTACTAAAAGGGTTTATTCCAGTAAATGGAAGAGGGTCTCTCTTTGGGCTCATCAGAGGGACATTGATCCCTTTTTTTCCTCCTATTCCAGACATTCTATCCTTTCTTTCTTCTCTGTTCCAAAAAGGAACGAGCTTCTGGACGATTAAGCTGCAGTTAGCAGCTATTTCTGACTTTCACCTAAGTGATAGTCCCATGTTTTCTTCTAGGCTCTGCAAAACCTTTCTTAAAGGGGTATTCTTGCTTAGGCTTCCCTTCAAAGATCTGTCTCCTCCTTGGGATCTTACCTTGTTGCTGCAGTCCCTGACACAACCTCCTTTTGAACCTGTTGCGAAGTGTGATATTAAGTTTCTGTCCTGGAAGGCAGCCTTTTTGGTGGCCATTACCTCCTCCAAGAGGGTCTCTGAATTGCAAGCTCTTTGCATAAAGCCTCCCTTCATGATTTTTCACAAGGATAGTGTCTCTCTCTTAGAACCAATCCGTCATTCATTCCAAAAGTAGCTTTGGAAACTAACCTAAATCAGTCTCTTCAGCTTCTCATCTTTTTTCTTAACTTTTCAAACAAAAGGGTGTATCAACTACATTGCCTAGATATCCATAGGCAGTTCCATTTCTATTTAAAGAGGACTGAGAATTTTCAAAAGTCAGATAGGCTCTTTGTAGCCTTTTTCCTGGCCAGGAGAGGCAGGGCCATTTCCAAAGTGTCAATTTCATGTTCAATAGCTTCTTGTATAGCTCACATTTACGAGTGCAATCACAGAGAATCTTCCCAAGCATATTAAAGCTCATTCTACTAGGTCAGTGGCTACTTCTAAGACATTTTGGGCCAGGACATCCTTGGATGACATTTGCGCTGCTGCCACTTGGTCAAACCCCCATACCTTTGTAACACATTGCAAGTTGGATTTGGTATCTCATTTGGCTCTTCTGTGCTCTAGCATGTCCTTCCTTGAGACCTCCCAAGATTTTGGATAGCTGGGGACTCTGACCCATCCTTGATCAATAACGACACGGGTAGCATCAGATAAAGAGTTATGTACATACCATAACTTGGAATTTCTGCTATCCAGTGTCATTAATCATCACAGTCCCACCCTCCGTCCTCCCTCCTTCTGGTCACCAAGGGATTCTTGGGGTAATGGTGTGTTTGGTTCTGCTGTTCCTAGGTTGGGACAGTGTCATTGTCCTGTTATTTATCTAGCAAACTTGATCTGAGGATTATGGGTAACAGGAATCCTGGGAGGGGAGGAGCTCGTGCTCAGGAGCTGTCACTCAATTTGCCAGCTCGGATCCGAGATCGGATCCAGGACCCACTGTGGTGAATAATGACACTGGATAGCACAGACTCCATGTTATGGTAAGTACATAACACCTTTTTTCTATATGGTCAGAGGACAGAATACCATAGTGAATAAGACACAAAGCTACAAACCTAAGGTCCCAGACTTCAATCCCATCACCACCTTAATTTCCATGTTCACTGAATGTTTTGAAGGGGTAAAAAATACCACCCTAATGGTGCATATGTTGGCCTTTTGCCTTGGTAGCCAATGTATACAACCTAGATAGCAAGATTGGGTGTGGTAAATTTGCTATCATGTGACTGTTGCTTCTTTCTGGATAGTGGCGTACCTTTTATCCAGTACAGGTAACTCTTTAGTTAGGAGGACTGGAATGTAATGTAGAATGTAGGCTACACATTATAGGGGAGTCAATGAGCATCAGTTGTATGACAGAATATCCTTATTGCATGTCTTTCCCACTGTAGAAGGAAAACAGTAGCAATTGTGATACTCTGGTTGGATCGTTGTGAGCACAGTAGCCCAACAAAATTATAACAGCACCTATGAATGTGCTAAATGCACCTTTTGCTGGACACCCAAAATTGACTTTTCAAAAAAAGTGAGTGATAGTAGATTCTGTAATCTCATTGCAGTGGAAATAAATTTGTAGGGGTCTGCAGTCATTCTAGGAGTTGGATGTGACTTATAAGAGGGTGGGCAAGTGTATTTTAGGGAAGGGTATGTGATTATTTTAAAATTATGCAGCCTTATACAAGACAGAAATGGTTAGGAACTCAGAAGAGGCAAGAACTTAGTATATAGTAATCAAGTCAACTGAAAGCATCTAGAAAACATGAACATCTGTTACAAGGTTTTGTACTCTGCAGCTCACTTGAGATCTGAAAAGTCTCGCAGCATCACTTTAAATAAATTAGATTGTTATAACCATAATTCTGAAAAAATGTTCTCAGAATTAAAGAAAATCATTTGGAAAAAAAATTACTACAAAACATATTTTGTGGCCAACAATGTTGAAAGTTGATATCATTATATAAGAACACTTTATGCATTATAGTTGTTTTTGACTTCCATGTAAGTTGTGCGGCAGAGAAGTATTTTTAGGCATACCCTTTGAAGTTAGGAAGAGTACTATAAAATAATACCAAAGAGGTGTATTACAGCATCATATCATTATAACATGCTGCTGTCACACAAGGAATGAAAACTATTGCTATGTAAAACTGAAGATGTCGTGCTGGGAGCATACCTTAACCTGTTAGAGCAAGAAATTTAGACTAAGTCTAAAAGCCCAAAATAGGGACAGATTTTAAATACTGCTCTTATAAAGACAGAAAGTTGCTAGAATAACAGGATTTGTGTTCGTATGCATTTTCTAAAGGATATGAAGTCAAACTCAAGTGTATGTCATTATTTAGCGACTTTAGTCCTCAGTAATTTGCCAGAAAGAACAAACATTTTATTAGGAACAGACCAAAATACGAGGCAAAAATCTGGACATTCTTGAAAAATGTTGACAGTTGAGAGTTATGGTTGTGATTAACATTAGAGTTGCTGTACTTATGATACAGGATGGAAATGTGTTTTTAATTTATGGCAGGTCAGTAGAGTTCTAGAACTAGTCAAAGTTCTGCTCTTCCTCGCTTTTCTCTTTAAGGATTCTCCAGTGACTAGGTCTGATGCTTAAGTGACCCTAGAGTTAGATCCCTTTTGAAGAAAAGACTTTATTGTTGAAAATAATTTCTCCATTTCAATCAATTTGCCTTCAGGGAAAAATATGTTACATCAAAGTACAGAACTGTTACTGTAGATATTCTTCTGGGTCCAGTTTCTCAAATGGACAGAGGCAAGTCTATCTGAGATTAATATGTTTCTGTAACATCTCAACTTTAATATAGCTTGCTTTTGTTTGACAGAGTTTGACTTTACAGCCTACACTACAAAGTAGTCATATGTTTCTTGGAAGAATTAGGCTGACCAAATTAGAATGGCACTGTGTGGTCATCCCTGAAATCACAAACCGATTCTTAGTGGACCTTAGTTAATAATGAATAAAGATTACCAAGGTATTTCCGTATAAATATATTTATCGTATGTTCTCACCAGGATTTATTAACGTCATTGATAGTCAGAAGGATAATCAGTTTCCTACCCCCTTTCCTTTCTTCTTTTTCTGTTTAAGACCTGCTGTGCACAGGTACCTTTTTTTTCTTGTGTGACAGCAGGGAGTGCTGGTCAGATTAAATGAGTTGGATGAATGCAGCCATTTCTTTGAATGTCTGCCTTTTATGCCTGTGATTACTATCAAACCTCCCCTGGTCAGTGTCAGCCCGTTCATTCCCCCTGACTGATGACATGCAGCACAGTATGGGAGTCTGAGCTATCAGGAGATGCCATCATTCTGGCAGTCATGAGGGTTGCTTATGCCTTTGCCATCATCTTGTCATTGAAGATGCATTCCTTTAGCCTGATTTGCCCTATTCCGTTAACCATTATTGCACCTTTGTTGGCTAATTTGACCACCTGTATCACTGCAGAGGCCTCCTACACCCTTCTGTTGGTGCATGCCCATTCCAGTACACACAACATTGACAAACACTATCTTCACTAGCTTGGGAATGCTGAGCTCACATCCTCCCAGTCTTCTGCTGCTATTTTATGTAAGCCTTCTCTTGCATTGGAGTAGTTTACCAGACCAGAGAAGGCCATTTCCATACCCCTCAGGAGAGTTGAGCTGGTGTAAGTTGCTCGCACCCTTCCTCACCTCTTCAGTTGCCCAAACTAGTACTTGAACTTGGGTTATCTAGATTAAAGTTATTGCTTTATCTCTGTCTGCCACAGAGCTGGACCCATAAATGCAGGTCTTTACCACACTGTAGTTTGAATCTGTAGTCCAGAACAGAGCACCTTTTGCATAGACTGTACTTCAGGGAATTCTACCTTGAAGTCATGTCCTCTGTTTGACTTTTGGTCTCCTTCCACCTTATTTGGGGTTTACAGACACTGACTGGGATTCTATGCAGAAGTTCTACCCATTGCAGTGGGCCCCTCAACATAACATATAACAGATGAGAACTCAGCATAATATTTGATCTTTGGTACTGTCCTTTGCAGTAGACACATTGTTTCCTTTCTGCATCTTATCCTGCTTTGTGTTAAGTTTCAGCAGTAGGCACACATCGAAATGCACTTCAGCTTTATAATTTATTAACTTTTAGATTGCGTTCATGTTGCTTTAGTGACTATTTGAATCACAGTAAAAAAAGGTGCACATGCCTTTTACCCATGGTCTGCTGGCACATGGATGCTTTGTGTCTGTCTGTCAGTGTATGCAATACATTTATTTTGTTCCCCTTTGCATGCCTTTCAGCTGGCCATCAGTTGTTCTCTAGGCCTGCTGCTATAGCTCAGTTTGTCCTTTGTGTCCCCGGTAGTACAGCCCTGTGCTGGAACTACTCCATTGGTGGCTTGGGAAGGGGAAGTGGTTTAGCCAGCAGTGTCATGTAACCTGTCCTGCATGCCATGGAATTTAAATAGGTATATGTTGTCAATGGGCAGAGTTACTGATGCCACATGCATCACTACACATGACATCAGTTAGCTCCAGACCCCCTTCTATGCAAAAGTCTAAAGACAATCTGATGTGTGATTATGACACTGCCCCATCACCAGGGGTATACCAGACTGGTGTAGGAACTCCTTTCTTCCTTCCTTTCTGGAGTGAGTGAAGTGAGAAAAGAAGCCAATTATCACTGCCCCCACCTTGCCTGGCAGCTCCAACACCGAAGCCATTATCCCACTGGCATTCCTTTAGTCTGTTGTGCCATGGAAAACAAGTGCCACAGTTCTGTGTTGCAGATGTTGCAATGCTTTCATTTTTTGATTCACAATAAGAAAGTTAAGAAAATTGTCAAAGTTTAGAAGCAGCACTGCTAAAACAAATGAGTGTCTCGAAATTAGCAATTTTTAATTGTTTTTTTTTTTTTTAAACTTGAACAAGTTATTTTAAAAAAGTCATGGACGCAAGCAGGAGGAATTGTCACATTTACTTTTGGAGGTGATATGCAGTCCAGCTACAGATTATTCTTCTGTGTAGAAAACTACATATTGCTGAGGCTTAGAAAATGGCAACGATCTTAACCATAAGGTATTCTGAGTTAATGACTATGTTTTAAATTTTGGTTGCTTGGCATTAACAAAGCAAACAGTCTTTTAAATTTCTTCTGAGTTTTCAATATTTTGTCCTTTTCATTGGTTTAATATTTTATAGTTAGTGTGTTATATTTAGAATGTAAATAATGTGATGGTTGAAGAAAGTAAAAAAAAAAGAAAAGTCAGTATTGCTGAAGGAAGTGCCCATACGAAATGACCAGTATGACTTTGAAGTCTTCTTTCTGGACTGTGTCATCAGTAATATAATGATTGTGTTTTTGAACTTCAACAAAATGTTTTTAAGTTGTTACCTAATTTATAGGATGATATAATTTGTCGCATTTGGCAAGAAAGCTGATTTTACAAGCACAGATGTGGACTTTGTGAGGTTCAAAAACCCATTTTCTTGGTCATGAAAAATGCTACATATGACAGTAATGTGATGCTATGAATGGGACAGTTGAGTAATACATTTTAGGTACATCTGTTGAAATTTGTGAACATTATGAGGCTATGGTCAATAAATTAAGTATACCACAATCATTTTGGAAAGATGTTTAGCTTGCTTACCTTCTAATGCAGCCCCACAAAGAAAGTTGAAAAGCTTCAAATCCTACTACAGTTGATTTGCTTAGTGAAAGAAAACAAAATGAGATTTTTGAATAAAGCCTATGTGAGTGTGAGTGTATGGGTGTAAGTGTGCATTTGTGTTATGGCTAGATCAGAACCACAAAGGTGAATGTAAATTTTATCTTTAAAAGTAGTAAATGCTTTTTTTCTGGACATATTTTAAAAAGATTGCAAAATTAACTTCTGTAATCCTTGCATTTAGGCATTCCATGTAAATGTCATTCTGAAGGTGCATGGATCACTGATGGCCAAATGCATTTGATGTAGGATTTGATTGTTATTATCTTGGAGTTATTAACTAGACAGAAACATTTCCTTGATGGATACTTGTTAAAGGAGTACGTGATTTTTTTTTAATTGCTGGCACTTACGCTAGAGGTAAGGTTAAAAGCTAGTAATAAAACTGAGCTGCTGGTTGATGTCATAACTTTAGAGTCATCTTTTATCTGCTGTAAACATCATATTGAAGCTCTTGAAAATAAATAAATACATTTAGTTTGCTTGTTTGCTTATTAAGTTTGTTGGCTGGGACGGTGGTATGGTCCTCGGAATATTTTCAGCCATGGCTCGGGTCAGTTACACATTTACAGATTTCAGCAGATAATTACAACTTGACAGTACTGTGTAATGTACTAGTTGCAACAAGCACATTTGGAGAAACAACATATAACTGACATAAATACAAAAACTGTAGAGGTAGTTACAATTGTGTAATTTTGTACAATTCAGGCATTGTAATATACATTTCTGTACAGACAAGAAATATTTGACATTAGGGAATAGAGCTTAAGCAATATTTACTTGTCATTAACAATTAACATACATATGCAGAAATTCATTATTATCCAAGTACATAGGTTAAAGTAAGAAGAGAGGTTGAGAATGCAAATATGAGATGGCTGCTTGAGGCTAAATTTAGTCTGTGTTGAAACTGTGTTTCTGAGGTAAAAGCCAATACCAAAAGGCCCTGACTGACTACATTTGCAGATGACTGCAAGTTACTAGCAGTTGTTGAGTCCTCATATGACCTAGCCATCCTGCAGGAAGGTTTTCCCAAGCAAATAACTGGTGCCAAAATCATGGACTGAAACTAAATGCCAAAAAATGCATTATTGTATCCTTTGGGAATTCATCTACCCCAAGGGAACTATCCTTGTTGTTTGGGATTTGAGAACATATGTGGAGAGTGACCTAAGATTTGACCCATATGTGTCTATTGTTGTGAGAAAGTCCTTCTGTATTGCACAGCTTATAAAGAAAAGGGATTGTGCCTAGACCTAGGGCTGTCATTCACCTCCTTTACTCAGCCCTCATTAGGCTATTCATTTAATGTAATGCCCCCTTTGCCATGTATCTGTCCAGATACATGCAACAACTGAAACACCCACAGCGACACTTACTAAAAGGATCCAAGGCCTAAACAACATGTCCTATATGGACCGACTCATAGCCTTGTCGCTATACTTGGTATCCTACAGACTGCTAAGAGGTCACCTGTGTCTGCCATACAAAGCATCCTCTGACCCCTTACTGACAGATTTATTGCATATCAACCAGTCAAATGGCATCAGAAATACTCAGTCTAGGGACCTAAACCTTTTATGCAACATCAACAGATTGGTTTGGAAGGACAGGCTTATTTCCCAGAGAATACTGCTGTTGTGGGGCGGTCTCCCTATCCACGTTCTTTTTAAGTTGTTTTAATGGACAATTTCAGACCAATAAAGCCAAACCTCACTAGCTGTGGATATGCGTATTTTGGCCTTGTTATGACCTCATCAGTACAAGACAAGCAGAGTGTTTGACTAAGTATAAGAAACACAGGGCTGTTATACCCAGCTGATGTCCATTACCATTAGGGTGACTGCAAAATATCCCAACTAACAAACTAAAACAGAGAGTGAGAAGGTCACGCAGAAAAAACAATCTGTTGGTGTACATGAGAGAATTGCTACACATCAAGAGACCCAAGTCAGCAATGTTGGCAGGAGAAACAAGGGTGATCCAACTGTCCATAGTGCTAGGTTGAAGACTCTTGTCACTAGGAGGGCCCCTTTTATCTTTATTTTTTTGTCATTATTCTTTTATAGTTTATGTGAAAACACAGACTGGATGCTGAAGGTTTATATTTGCTTTCCATTTTAGTAGTGTCATCTGTTTCTGTCATTGAATGGGCAGTTTTCTTTGTCTCAGTGCTAGTTAATCAGAGTGCCATACATAGCATTACATGATATCAGTATCATGGGTGCTGGAACCATAGAGCGAAGGGGGAGGGGAGTCCCCCCACTTTTGTAGATCATTCTTACCTCCCAACTGTCCTGAATTACTTCTTTATTTTTGAATTATTTTCGTTTTTCACTCTTTAGCTGACGTCATCACGTGCGCCATGACATCAGCTCATCAGGGCTATCAGCCTGTCGGAGTTGAGCGAGGCACATGTATTTTTGGCTGGTTTTAAATGCTTGCGAGTGGGAACCGACAGTTTTATTTAACTGCTGCTTATTTACTCGGAGGACTGAGGATGGAGTCTGGACTGGCAGTTGGGATTTACTGGGAGATGTACCACAGAGAAGCTGAACATAGACGTATATTATTTTCAGAGTGAGTAAGCTTGTGTGTGCGTGTGTGTGTGTGTGTGTGTGTGTGTGTGTGTGTGTGTGTGTGAGAGAGAGAGAGAGAATGCCCTCAACGGGATACATCTAGTGGCTAGAGGTACTCATGCTCAAACCCTGTACCTTGGGTACAGATAAAAAGAGCCTAAAGTCCCTAGCCACCATCAATTGTGAATTTATGCCTCACATTTTTGTTCTGTTCCTCTGGTTTTCAGGAGTGGTAAAATAAAACCTTTTATTCTAGCAATTTTCTAAGGTTATAAAATCAGTATTTGAAATGTGTCCCTATTTTTGGCTGTATTCCCACATTATTGGCTTTGTTCTGTATTTTTGTGCTAAGAGGTTGAGAGCTATGGTGAGAAGTGAGAACTGAATTCATTAATGATATGATAGCCATTTAAGTTTTGCCTTCCTGTCTTTCAAGAAACTGCTGGTTTAGCTTAGTGGTATGTTGCTCTGACTGTAGTTCATAGGGTTCTGGGTTCAAGACTTGGCAGTGAAATGCATGGTAGTAACACAACATTTTATGCAAGCAACTTTCCAAAATTATACAAGCAAAGTTTAAAATGTTTCCCTGGTTTTTGGCCTTGTGCCCCCTCAATTGAAAATAAGTTCAAGAAGCTGTGCAACATACCTATGGCTTACACTATTGTGAGTCTGTATTTATATATTGTGTGTAGAAGTAGACTGTTATCATGGAAATGTTCTGAATAGGGCAGTTTTGTCATTATTGGTGCATGCATTTTGCTTCATTGCCTACTGGAAAAATGTTCAAACAAATTTAAAATGCAGTTGTGTGTGGAAGTAGACCTTTATGATGGAAATGTTCTGAATAGGGCAGTTTTGTCATTATTGGTTAATGCATTTTTGTTTCATTGCCTACTGGAAAAATGTTTAGACAATAAATTTAAAATGCGCTCTAACTTAAGTCTAACAAGTATGCTGTATTATACAAGGAATATAATTTAATAAAGCCAGGAAGGTACATCAAAGAACGAATGTATGTTGTTTTGTATGCAAGTGGCCTCTGATTTGAAAACAGCCCAAAGGTAATCTTTATCCACCACTGGCCAGATGCATTTTCTTTGGATGTGGTGTGGATTTCGATGCTGTTTCAATGAATGTGAGTTTGAAGGGCAGAGAAGTTTTAATGCCAAGTCTATTTTCATTGTGAGATAGTATTGCTTTGTTTAGCAGACATCTGTTAGTATTTGCGCATTGTGCTATAAAATGTAAAAAAATAAAATCCAAATAATCATTGTACAAGTAAAGCAGTATGCACACATTAGTGTTTGTGGTAAATGGGGTGAAATAGCTAAGTAATGGGACATTGGAAGGGATGCAGGAGGACTCTGGTGCTATATGTTGGTTCTGTTCTTCAGTTTGCGTTTGAAAGTTGGTATCCCACAATTCCACTGGAGTGGGTGGGGTTGTGTAATTATGTATGCAAATTTTACGTTAATCAGTGTACAGATTTGTACCAATTTTTCATGGGCCTTGTCCAGATTTTGGTGTTTCCAGGTTGAGAGGTATGAGATCATCTCATTTAAAAAAAAAAAAAAAAAAAAGCCACGGCTCAAAAGACAGATGCAGCTGAATGATTCAGCTGCATCTATTCCAGCATGTCTTATTTTTCAATTTCCCGACCCGAATAACTACCGCAGCCGAAAAGACAAACCGGTGGTAAACTATAGCTATATGAACCGGAACCACAGGGTGAGGGGGTGGAGGACTCATGCGCACGTCGCACACTAATTTAAACACAAAAGTGCACAGAAAGCACTTCTTGCTGATAAGGCTCCCAAGTGTTAGCTCCGTGGAAAGCTGCTTACGTCTAATGCTCCAGTTCTGGAGTAAGTCAGTGATATTTCATTCTGTTATGCTTATGAAGTAAGTGATGGCCGTTTATTGTATGCAGTAGCTCCAAAGTGATAGTGATGGCCATTTAGTGCTAGCTCCATTTACTTTATGCAGTAGCTCCGAAGTGGTATTTCTAGCTCCGTTTATTTTACGCAGTAGCTCCGAAGTGATATTTCTGGCTCCGTTTATTTTATGCAGTAGCTCCAAAGTGATATTTCTGGCTCCGTTTATTTTACGCAGTAGCTTTGAAGTGATAGCGATGGTCGTTTAGTACTAGTTCCATTTATTTTATGCAGTAGCTAGATAGCTCACTTTGCCATTGGCATACATCTTTCTTTATCCCACTATGTTCTGTAAAGTGGCTGGAATTTCCCTCAATACCTTAAACAAGCCAGTCACAAAATGGTACACAGATTGTTACAGATTTGATTATAGCAATGTTAGTGTACACATTGCATTTTTAATTCTGTGTTTCAAATATACAGAATAGAAAACATAGGAAGTAACAGTACATGAGTTTACTGTACGAGGAATTGCTGGCTGTTCCCATGGTGGTGTGAGAACAGTGTGAAACTTGGTGAAATATTTGAGGCATTGCTTAGAATGATATTTACAAATTGTCTTCAGGGTTTCAAAACATTTACAGTCAGTTATTTTGGCATTAGAATGGGCTCTGACATTGGGTACCACTTGAGATTGCATAGTATTCCAAGATGTTGTTGACTGTTTCTAGAGGTCATTTGCACATAATTACACATGTAATGCTTTGACCAAGGATGTATTCAAATTGTTTAATGTCTGAAATAATTTATGTGCTAGAGTTTATAGGTACAATGCTATTGGATTTATATCAAAAAGGGCTGTAGCTCCAAAGTGATAGTGATGGCCGTTTAGTGCTTGTTCCATTTATTTTATACAGTAGCTCCAAAGCGATATTTCTTGTGTGTGTGTGTGTGTGTGTGTGTGTGTGTGTGTGTGTGTGTGTGTGTGTGTGTGTGTGTGTCTGTCTGTGTAATTGGGCTCAAGCCCTGTACCTTAGGTACAGGGTCATGCATTTTCTAGCCACACCACCACATGTGATTCAGGGAGTTTGGCTCATACTTTTGGTCTGTTCCTCTTAGGATTTGTGGCTTTCTGGCAAATCATAATAAAAGCCCTTTAGGTTTCAGTCGTATCATCTTTTTATTTGGAAACACACAGTAACACAAAACACTATTTTAGCAGCTTTCTAAGATTATACAAGCAATACTTAAAATGTGTCCCTGGTTTTAGCCCTTTGCCCCCCCCCCCAAATAAATTTTGGCTTTTTCCAGATTTCTTCTGCTGAGAAATTGAGAGATTTAGTTGTGTCAGGTGGATGGTGCGGTGGTAGTGTTGCCGCCTCACAGCAAGAGGTTATGTGGTTTGATTTTTGGCTGGGGTGCCTTCTGTGTGGAGTCTGTATGTCCTCCCTGTATTTGGGTGGGTTCCCTCTGGGTACTCTGGATGTTCTTCCTGTATCACTGTTGCAGTCATTACATTTGGGTTATCTGCTTGCAGGTTGCCCTCGGTCGGCCTGATTAACAAAGTCTTGGGTCCTTCGTTGGTTGCTGTCCCTTCTTCCATGATGTCAGGTCGTCAGGGGTATAAAACTTGCAGCCGATGCCATTAAATCCATCTTTTTTGCTGTGTGGTGCCCGAAGCAGAAGTAGTTCGAGAGTGCTGGTCGGCCGACTCCTGAAATTTTCGTTTTCGAGTTTCAACTAAACTAAAGTTAAGTACCCCGTTGGGGAAACTTTTTCTTGCTCCTTACCGATGTCAGTAAAAGTTAATAATTGCATTACTTGTGGAAAGCAAATACCTCATAAAGATTTTCATTCGTACTGTATTCCTTGCCTAGGTCCTGACCACGACATACCTTGCTGTCGGTTTGTGCTTTATTTAATCAGCACAATATCCGTCGTCGTTATATTTTCGCCTCTAATTATTTCGGTTCTCTGTTTAATTATCCAGAAATGTTGTCGGTTAGCCATCCGACTACCGGGATTCTGAAAAAAATGCAAAGATAAAGACAGAGACAGATCGCCGAGGTCCAAAACTGCTGACGATGCTTCTCCTAAGCCAGTCGCCAGTTTGCCGGTACTCAGTGAGGTGCTTTTGCAGCCCCTGATACCCGCTACTTCTGATTCGCAGGCCTCTACTGAGACCCATTCGGAGTCTGGTATGCCGCGAGATGCTTCAGTTATGGAACCCGCGGATGTCTCTACCTTGGAGGGGTCCGGAGCCGCTGTGCAGGCACCAGCTTCTGAGGGTGTATTCACGCCTACAGACTTGCATATTAAATCGACGCCTCCTTCATTACTTAGACCTAAATCTCGATCCATGTCTAAAAACCAACGCTCAGGCCTCTATGCCTAAAAAACAAATTATAAGAGTGGCTGAAGATCTAATAACTCTAATCAGGGGTAGCCACCCCCCCCCCCCCTTGTAAGAGGCCTAGGACTGAGGTTGATTATGAATCTTCTGATCAGGATTCTGTTTTTTCTGACTCTTCTGATGATCTGGATTTGCCCTTACCTACGTATGAGGATTCTGATGCAGAGGGCTCTATTCCCTGCTTCCCCTCCCTATGGATTTTTCTTTTGGGAAAACCTTATATACTCTAAGGGAGCGTTTCCACTGGGAAAGCCAGGATTTTTCTGATTCAAAAAAGAGGCTTAGGGATTTCCTTCTCCTACCTCAGCATAGGCCTTTAGCTATTCCTCCTGTACTAGACATTGTTGATGATGCTTTTTCGGAATCTAGTTTGGCCTCCTGATCCCAGAAAACCTGACAGAGATACTACAGGGTCCCTGAGTCCCACAAGTTCCTTTTCAAAAATCCTATTGCAGATCCAGAGACTATTTCACAGGGGCCCAAGGGTATTAAGGCTTCTACTGCTAAAAATCCTACCCCTTCTGATAGAGACTCCAGGGCGCTGGATAGATGGGGTAAGAAGGTTTACACTTCTGCAATCTTGGCCATTAGGGCTTTAAACTGCCAGTTTCATATGTTAAAATATCAGCAACATGTTATTGGACTGCTTAAACAGAAAATTATGTTTATTCCTGACTGTGTGGAAAATAAAGAATTACAGGATTTAATGCATTCTGCCGAACAAGTTGGAAAACATACTTTGCAATGTGGTTTTGATTCATTAGAGGCCTCTTGCAGGGCTGCTGTTACCCGGTCTGTGCTAAGAAGGCATGCTTGGCTTAAGGAGCAATCTTTGCCTGATCATGTTAAGGCTAAATTGTTGGATGCTCCTTTAAATCAGGACCGCCTGTTTGGCAACAAGGCTGAGGAAGTTCTTAAAAAGATGGAAGATAAAGCTAAATCTATGCAAACTGCTAAAGATTTTTTACAAGTTTAACCTCCTAGATTTAGTAGGCACTGGCACTCTAAGAATTGGTCCTTTCCAGGTCTTCTCAAACCCAGACACAGCAAAAAACCCAAGTTTCAGTCCCAGGGGGCTCACAGAACTAAGCAGTGGGGGGCCTCCACTTCCAAATCTGGGAATAATAAGACTCCCCCCTATGGTAAACTATCTCAATGACTTCCTTTTAAAATTTCCAAACACTTATCAACTGGCTGCCCCTTTGGGGGGAAAGATTGCTCTTCATGCAAAGAATTGGGAACTCATTACCCAGGAGAAATAGGTTTTAAATATAGTGTCCCAAGGATACAGATTTCACTTCCACATGTTGCCAACACCAAGTGGGTGGCCAGACCTACCCCCAAATCAGTGGGCAGAGGCCCAAAAACAAGTACTTTCTCTTAAGCATGGGGGCTATTCAACTGGTACCAGAAGAGGAAAAGGAGCAAGGTTTCTACTCAAGACTTTTCTGGTATCCAGAAAAGACAATTCATGGTGTCTTATCCTGAAACCTGTCTACTCTAAACACCTTTTTAGATGTTCCAAAATTCAAGATGCTGACTCTTCACCAGTTACTTCCTGTGCTAGGCAAAGATGGCTGGTTGGCAACAGTAGATTTAAAAGAAGCATACCTGCACATTCCAATCAGGGAATCTTGCAGAAGATACCTACGCTTCAAAGCAGGCTACACTCACTATCAGTTCTCTGCACTGCCTTTTGGCTTATCTACTGTGCCCAGGGTATTCACAAAGTGCCTAGTTCCAGTTATTGCATTTTGCAGGCAAAGAAATATTCAAATATACCCATACCTGGACGATTGTCTAATTCAGGCAAAAAGCCAGGACATACTTTTGAATCATCTAGCCTTTGTAAAAAGGGTTCTAACTTGTCTGTGGTACACCATAAATGAAAAGAAATCACACCTGGTACCCTGTCAACAAATTATATTCCTGGGAGAAAGCTTGAACACAACTTCCCAGATGGCGTACCTCACGCCAGAAAAGCAAATTCATTTGACAACCTACTTCAAACAAGTGGCCACAAAAACCCTGCTATCTGCAAGACAAATACTGCAAGCCTTGGGGTTCATGGCCTCCTGCATTCTTCTAATTCCATATGCAAGACTGCATATGAGGAAACTATAGTGGTATCTAAAAAGCCTATGGTGTCAACATTCTTAAGACCTATAAACAATGATTCCTATCATACCTTGCCTACGCCTAGAGTTCCTTTGGTGGGCAGAGGCCTGCCACTAAAATAAGGGACTACCTTTCACACCACCCCCTACCACCTAAACCCTAACAACAGATGCATCAGACAATGCATGGGGGGGCTCACCTGGCAGGGAAGTGTATTCAGGGCAAATGGAGCTCAAGTCAAATGCACCTGCATGTCAATCAAAAAGAAATGTTAGCTGTACAGAATGCTCTGACAGCCTTCAAGGACCACATTTTTCCAGGACAGCTAATGGTAAAGATGGACAACACCACTGTTGTGTGGTACGTAAACAAGCAGGGGGTACACATTCTTACCCCCTCTGCAGACTAGCCATGGCATTGTGGAACACAGCTTTGAGCTACCAAGTGCACCTGCAAGCTCAATTCCTGCCAGTAAAATTAAATACACTGGCAGACGGACTAAGCAGAAACCTCATGGACCTACATGAGTGGAAACTGGAACCAAGTATTTTCAACATGTTGACAAGCAAATGGGGGAGCCCAGATATAGACCTGTTTGCGTCTCCCCAGAACTACCAATTGGACGAATTTTGCACAAGGTCTCACCACAAACAAGCCTGGAAAGTGGATGCTCTGTCCTTCAGCTGGAAAAACCTATCGGTCTATGCCTTCCCCCCTCTGCCTCTGCTCTCCAAAGTGCTACTAAAAATCAAACAGGACAAACCAAGGATGACTTTGATTGCTCCAGACTGGCTGTGCCAGCACTGGTACCCCCTCCTGCACAGTGTGTCATGGTTATCTCCATGGCACCTGCCTCAGACTCCTTCCCTGCTGTCTCAGCAGGAGAACCCGATTCTGCACCCTCAGCTTCCAACACTGAACCTTGCAACCTGGCTAATTACTTAATCTCTCCTTTACCATCCCTCAGCAAACCTGTGATGGATATCATTTTAGAGGCAAGGAGGCCTAGTGCTAGAAAATCTTATGCTGAAAAATGGAAAAGATTCTGTGCCTGGAACCAGTCTCAAGGGATGAGCACAGAAGCACCCAATTTACCTCAGATTTTACAATACTTAACTGAAATGCTTCACAAGGGCCTGTCTTTTTCCTCCATTAAAATCCATGCCTCAGGCATTTCAGCTCATTATAACACAGAACCTCTCCTCTTCTCTCATCCACTGCTCAAGCAGTTCCTCAGAGGGGCCAAAAATTTGAGACCACCCAGGAGAGCTGCAACCCCAGCCTGGGACCTGTCTTGGAGAAGCTCACTCTACCTCCTTTCGAGCCAGCTGCTACTGCGGACTTAAAATTTCTTTCTTGGAAAACAGCTTTCCTTTTAGCAATCACTTCAGCTAGAAGGGTATCTGAATTACAGGTCCTTATGGCAATGGAGCCTTTAATCATCTTTCATGGGGACAGGGTGTCCCTCAGAACCAATCCCTCCTTCATGCCCAAGGTGGTATCCAGTGTGGCTCTTAATCAGTCCATTCATTTGCCAACCTTCTTTCCCAATCCACAGAATAAAGGGGAACTGATACTGCATTCCTTAGATGTGCACAGACAACTTAGATTCTACTTGGACAGGACTAAAACTCAAAGGAAATCTGAACAACTGCCAGTGGCATTTGCTGCAGGGGCAGAGGGGAAGGCTATTTCAAAGCAAACAATTTCTAAATGGATAAGCCATTGCATTCATTTCTGCTCTAAGCACCATGGATCCCCAGGGGATCAGACCTCACTCCACCAGGGCTGTATCTACCTCTACAATCTTTCTCAGAGGCGTCCCTACCAGGGACATCCTTGAAGCTGCTACCTGGAGTTCTGTACATACTTTCACCAAGCATTATCATTTGCCAATTTTCTCTAAATCCAGAGCTGGCTTTGCCACTGCAGTCTTGCAGGGTCTTATAGCTGGCCCTAATGCTATCTAAATTCCTCCTCCCAGCCATAGCTTTGGGAATCTACCCAAATGTAATGACTGCAACAGTGAAACATGAAGAACATAGTACAGTTGTGTACACTTACCATAAATGTAGATGTTCGAGTGTATTCACTGTTGCAGTCCTGGTTACCTCCCTCCTGCCCCCTAACTTATTTTGGCTATACCTCTACTTTCCTTTACTATGCTTAAAAGCCTTTTTGGTGCATTTGCTTTTTTGTTGGAGGTATATATTTGTGCTTCTATGTTTAATTGCTTCCCATTAGGGGGGCACCTGACATTGGGGGCAAGAAAAACTGATGTAATGGCATCTGCTGCATGTTTTATACCCCTGACGACCTGACGTCATGAAAGAAGGGACAGCAACCGATGCAGGACCCAAGACTTTGTTAATTAGACTGACTGAGGGCAACCTGCAAGCAGATAACCCAAATGTAATGACTGCAACAGTGAATACACTCGATTATCTACATTTATGGTAAGTGTACACAACTGTACTTTTGCTCCCATGTGACAAAGACATGCATCTGGAGCATTTCTTCCTGGGCCTCTGCCCTCTGCTGAAAATTGGCTTTCTTCCAAGTCTGACTTTCCTGGTAAAAAAATGTTAAATAAATAAAAATTTTTACAAGGAGCTGAGAGCTTCAGTGGAAGAGACGTTTAGCGCTGCGTATCCCAAGACGGTTAATACCTAGCAACTATGAACCTGTTATCAGTTTGCCATCCATTCCCTGTTGCAGTATTATTAGCTTATCATTTTTTAATATAACAAAGGCAATTTATTCTTCAAGGGCAACAGCCAATTTATTTTTAGATGAAACAATGAAATATAGAGTTGTTTCCTAGCAGCAACCTCTTCATTAGTTAGAGATCCCTTAAATGTGGAATTATTTAGATGATTTACTTCTGCAGACATTTTGCATATTTACTGATATTGGTGGATTATGAGACGTTTGAGTGGCCTTTTATGGTTGAAATTTTCTAAAATGCGTAGTTTTGTTTTGTCATTATTGGTTCATACATTTTGTTTCATTGCTTACTGGAAGACTGTTCAAAACTACAGATTTAAAACACATTCTAACAACTGGTGTTGTATTATACAAGGAATATAATTTAATACAATCAGGAAGGTGAATCAAGGAATGCATACATGTATGCATGGCCCTAAAAATGTGTTTGAAAACAGCCCAGAGGAAAGTGTGAAAGGCTCAAAATCATGGGCAAATTTTAAGGTTTACTCTTGTTACCAAAGCAGTGGAGGAATGTAAAACAGTTCACACCACATTACCTTGACCTGGCCAAGCCTTTTGACACAATCTCCTACTCAGGTGTAGTACAAAAGATGAATAATGTAGGAACAAACACTTACATCACCAGCTGCATTGCCAACTTGGCTCATAGGATGCAGGAGATCAAAACAGGGGAAGAGACCAGTCACCAATGGAGTCCCCCAGCGTTCGGTGCTGAGACTTTTTCTGTTTGGCATATACATCTCAGAAGTAAAAGGAAATACCAAAGATCTTTGGCCAGCTAAGTTTGAGATAATTGCAAGCTAGGAGAAGTTATTGAATCCCCAAATTACTTAACAATCATGCAGGAAGGTTTGTCCCAAATAATAACTGGTGTCAAAATTATGACAATGCCCTCTGAGAACTGTTCCAATTGTTTGGCATTTGGGAACTTGTGTGTACAGTGACCTAACTTTTGACCAACATGTGGCCAGAGTCATAAGAAAGCCTTTCTATATTGCATAGCTTATAAAAAAATTGATTGTGACTAGATCTAGAGATGGTGTTGTCCCCCTTTGCAAACCTCTCATTATGTCAATCATTTTGTATAATGCCCACTTTGGCATGTATCTGTCCAGCCCTATGCAACAATTGGAATACCTTCAGAGATACCTTACTAAAATGATACAAGTCCTAAACAATAGGTCTTGCATGGACCACCTTAAAGATTTATTACTATACTCAGTATGCTAGAGTGCTTAGAGGTGACATGTCTGGCATACAAAGCATCCTCCGACATAATACAGATGGACCTCCTGAACATCTGCAAGTCAAATGGCATCAGAAATACTCAGCCCATGTATCTAAACTGAATGTTGTGGAAAGATGGATATATATCACAGAGGCTACTACTGTTCGGGAACAAACTATCCATAAAAATAAAGCAAAGCTCATCCATCCATATTCAAATGCAACTTGGATCTAAGGATGGGTAATAGAAAATGTACTCCAGGATTTCCCCTCATGCCACTGATGGATAGAGGCAGTTCCTAAGTGCTGCATCCCTTACATGGCCTGCTCAGATTATCTATAGTATGATCACAGTTGTTCTCACTAGGGCTAATATACAATTATCAGCCATGAGGATAGCTAAGACCAATCATAAAATGTTAATTCAAGCACCAAAAGGGAATTGGCTAAGCTTAAAATGTCCTCCAAGTGAATCTATGTTGTGGTAGCAAATAGTTATAAAAAAATTATCCTTTTTAGTTCACTAAGTGCCCCTGTCACCCTACACCCCCCCCCCAGTTTTTAACTGCTTCTGGCACCTATGAACAGTATTTTTGTGCAAGATTGAATATGTGTCTGTACGATTGCTTACATGACTATATACAAGTGTGTGTATGCATTGACAGTCTGCTTCACCAGGTGCTAGGCAGTTAAAGTGCACTATAGTACATTGCTTTGGTGGGAAATCTCCTTTAAAAAGAACTGGCTGAGGTCTAGCACTTCATTGCAAAGACAGTCCTGTCCTTCAAGCAGGAGATCATTTTACACTTTGCACATGCACAAGTAATTATGAAAAAATGGCTGCACTAACCGTGGAGATTTTGGCTAAGACATGTGTTTGACTTTTAACTCCCACACTGTTTAAAGTATGTTTAACATGAAAATCACATTTGTTATTATAGCTCTTTTATACACCATTACTTTCAGAATTGTTTCAGGATATGATTTTATTTTGAATTATTCCCACTTAATGTCTGGTGTTTTTCACTGTTGCAAACCTATCCGTACTGCTTATTCTGGTTTTCCCATCAAACAGTTTTATAATAACTGACTTGCTAGCTGTTTAACATTATTTAGAATCTCCTTGCTGACTTTCTGCTGTTTCAAACTTTTTTTTAGTGTTTCACTGCTATTTTTCCATGATGTTAAACATTCTCCAGTGGTTCCTGTTGGAACTAGGGTAGCTAGTAGCTGTAGCATAGAGCAGATACAAGTTGTTGCAAGTGGGTCTGTTTGTAGTGGCTGTTTGTTCTGAGCATGTATTCCAGGCCATCTTGGATTGGATGGGGCCTTTCTGCACTCTAGTGAGAGGATTGTGCTGATTGGAACCTGTCTGGTGAAGGCTGGTTAGTCCAGTTCTTGGAATAAACATCCTTATTGGTGCTTTTGAACCTTTTTAAATTTTTTTTTCAAGTTTTTAGCTTCTGGTATTTAAGCCCTGCATTAGAGTTCTGCTTGTTTGTGCGTCACATACTGCTGTGCAGTTGTGCACCATAGCCGGACAGATTAATTCAACAGTTTTTCCCTTATTTATAGCTGTAACACATTTGTGTAGCCCTCATCCTTAGTACTTTCCCAGTCAAAGAAATACTGCTAGTGAGATGAAACCTGTTAAACTACCAACAAAAAAACAGACAGATATATCCATCCACTAGCTCCTTGATTGATCCTGAAAAGTCCCCCAAGTGACAACAGTCTTCAGCCTAGCATTATGGGCAGTTGGATCACCCTTGCTTCTCCTGCAAACATTGTTGACTTGGGTCTCTTGATGTGTAGCAATTCCCTCATGTACACCAACAACCTTGTACTAATAACTCACTTTAGTACAGAGTGTGAGAAATGTATCTACATCTTGAATCCATGCCTCTCCCCCACTCAAAAGAGTAACATGATAGAGGTTGTCAACCCACCTACCACTACACATAGTAGCACTACTCATACACATAGTATGCATCCATCACAAAAATCAACATACGTGGAGGTTTTCTTAAAAAAACCTACCAAGACGCCAGAGACCTCTAATACACAAGACTGCTACAACATCCAGCATCTACAAACTTTACAATAAATCAAAAAGTTGCTGACGTTGAAAACAAAGGCGAAACCTCACCAATGGATAAGCACCTCCCTCAGCATCAAGAGGCAAATAAGACAACTTGTCAAATCCTATAAGGGCCTCTTTGAGAAAAACTTAGCTAGCACAGCCAAGGCCTTACTAGTGGCCAACAGTATCACACACACTGAACCCGCAGAGGTAGCAAACCTGCTAGAAGATAGGTTTGGTGAAAATTGTACCCCCCCCCCCCCATCCTCTCCAAACCTATCACAAACCTTGCCCCAAATTCCCCCTCACCCTACATATCCATAGAGCAGGACATTAAAGCCTTGTCCAAGGCAAAAAAAACAGCATCTGTGGGACCAGACAGCATCCCAGGCTGTCTTCTGAACAGCCAACAAAAATTAAAAACTGGTGGAAAAGCAGTATGAAGCAACAAACCAAACGTCTCTCTGCTAGTCAGACTGAATGGCTAAGAAGACAATGAAGACTCCCTTTGTATGAAAACTAATTTAATGAAAAAAATAGAATTAGCACTTTCATCCTGTTTAACAGGACTTCTTTAGATTCATTTGATACTGAAGTAAACAATTTCCTTTTATAATGCTTAAAACAAGGAAATGACATCATACATCATTAAAATTCGAACACATAATTAACTATTTGTAACAAGTTCTCCTTAAATTAACCTAAAAATTACTTAAAGTGGAATAGTAACAAATTTGTCATTAAAAGTATAATCACAATAAAAAAAATCCCTGTTCTTGATTCTGTGAATAACTATATGTTATTTTATGCCCTGGCCTCTAACACTGGCTTAAGGGTAATACAATCATTAGGTCCAGGAGGGTTACAGGCAGTTAATTTTAACTGCCAGAATACTTTTCTTCTAGTAATAACTTTACATTCCCACCCCTCGGGTTACTATGCACCTTTTCCAATATACCAAATCTAAATATATTACATGTGGTGTTACTTTCTATGTGCCTATACAAAGCATTCTTTCTGCTTTGTTTCCCAATTTCATTATAATGCTCATATATTAATTTTTGTAATAGTCTGTCAGTTTTTCCGACAAAATGCTGGACTGGTGGAGCACATAGCTAAGTAAACAACTCCTTTTGTACTACAGTTCCCTTTTTGAAAAGTAACCTTAGTCTTGGTTATATTTTCTAACTGTGTTCCTCCTTATTGATATATACTCAGATTGGTTACAACACCGACACTTCTTTGTACCTTTTTCAAGTCCTTGTTTGCCGTTGTTCCTACTATTCCCTAAGTTACCCTTTATGTTCCTACCTGTTTTGTGTACGAAATTTTGACTTTTTCCTAGGAAATTAAATAATTCTGTATGTCTCCTTAATATGTTCCAGTTCTTTATTATTACAGCTTTCACCATAAGAGAATAAGGGCTGTATTTCAAAACCATAGCTCTACCGAAGTTGTTTTCTGGTGAGTTGTCTTTGGTGAGTGCAAATCCTATCCTTAATAATGGCTTGTACAAGGTTCCCCAGTTTGACAATATGTAGTCTATGGTCTCCCTAATTAATTTCTAGGAATGCCCCCTTTCCAAAAACATACTGCCCACCAAATCTAATTCTTTAACCACTTGCTTAAAGTTAGATATCATTCTCGCTGCCCTGATGCATTGTCATTTTAATATACTTTTTTTCTGTGTATAAGGGTGACAGCTGTTAAATTCTAAGTAGGAATTGCTGAAAGTAGGTTTACGGTAGATATTAGACTTAAATCCACTGTCAGTATGTGCAATATAACAGTCTAAATAACGTAAACCTACCGTGTTGTAAGTGTGGGTAAACCTGACATAGGAGCACCTATTGTTTAAGTATATAACAAACTTCTCTATGCCTTCCATGTCTCCTTTCCACAGAATAAAAACATCATCCAGGAGCCGTATGTAAAGTTTAAAATTTTTAATGAAGATGCTGTTAAACACATGTTGGTGTTCCCATTCTGTTAAAACTAGATTGGCGAAAATGAGGGCACAAGAAGCCCCCATAGCCACCCCTTTGTTTTGCTTGAAGTATTCACCCAAGTAATAAATAAAATTATTTTCTAACACAATAGTCATAAATTCTGATATAGTTAAAATCCTGTCATTATTTAAATTTGAATGCTGTACCGTCGATTGGTGGAATAATTCCAACCCTTCGTCTTTGGGTATGGAATTAAACAAATCCACCACATGTTTAATCCAAAGTCCATGTTTTAATCTCCCTAAAAAAATCCCAAGAATCTCTAAGTATGTGGGGAATGTTGTCATATATATGTTTTAACCAATTATCCACCACTACTCCGAAAGGGAATATTTTAGATTTACTTCCTGAGACTATTGGTCAAAATCGAGGATGTAAAATGTCTTTGTACACTTTTGCCACACCGAAAATGGTGGCTAAGATAGGGCGTTTAACTTTCAAAAATATTATAAGTGTCTATCGATATTCTTTGATCTGAAAGAAATTCTTCCAACCACAGGTCAATATGCCTATATGCTATATTAATCTTATTAAGTGATATAGTTTCATACATTGTTGTATTATTCAATATGTCATGCATGTTGTTAGAATTATCCATTTGATCATATAGCACAATGTGACCTCCTTTGTTGGGTTATATTACCCTAATATTAGTATCATTCCTTAACCTTTGAAATAATTATCTTTCTGCTCTACTCAAGTTAAACTCTTTCTTCTTTCGACCATTAATCACTTCCTGAGTTTTGTATAAATCTTCAGAAATTACATTAAAGTACATAAAGTAGATTGTAAAGGAGGGTTAAATGTGCTTATTTTCTTTTATGCAGACGTTGAAGTACCTTGTTCCTTGTCCTTAAAATATACAGCTAGATTAGATTAAGTTTCCTAAGATATAATTAGCTTCTATAAGAGAATCAACTAAGTCAAAATTAGTGGTTGGTACAAATTTCATTCCCTTCAAGCACAGAGAAAAATGCTCTTTAGTTACTTCGCTGACAGTAAAATTAAAAATCTTGAAATTTTTATAGCAGTGAACAACTTCATTCGGTCTTTCTATCTCCATGTTCTGTTCGATTGGTATGTCCTGTGTTGGACCTTTTGGACATGTTCCAAGTTCCTCCCCTGACCCGAGTCCTAATAGTTCCCTTTATGTTTCATGTAATAGTTGTTCTTGCCTTCCTGAAAATTTTCTGGTGAGTAGTTAGATAAAAATTACTCTTCTGTATTCTATTATTTTTAGGATATCTTACTAGCATTACCATTATGTACCCTTTTCATACATAGTGTAACCACAGGCTTTGTTCCTTCAGAATGGAGAACAGCAACAGTTACTCCCCTACACAAAGGTGGCCTAACAACAGACCTGGGGAATTACAGACCCATAAGCCTGACCAGCCTCATCTGTAAGGCCATGGAATGTATCATTATAGACCTCATAAATAAAGACATAGGCGTCCTCCAAACCCTGGGTCCTACCCAGTTCAGCATTGCCAAGGGCAGATCCTACCTGTTAAATCTGGTAGATTTTTTCGAAAATGTGACCAGGGCCATTGATGAGGGCAGATCTGTGCACACATTATACCTTGACTTGGCAAAGGCTTTCAACACAATCCCACACTCAGGCATTACCAATAAACTTAGCAAACTGAATGTAAACTCCTCCGTTGTAAGATGAGTTGCTAACTGGCTTACAGATCAGACACACACGATCAAAGTGGGTTACTCCACATCAACCAGCGGACCTGTTACCAGCGGAGTGCCACAGGGCTCAGTGCTGGGCCCCCTACTGTTAAGTATATACTTCTCAGAAGTACAGGTCAAAACTAAGGGGTTGTGGCTGAACATATTTGCAGACAACTGCAAACTGGGTGCAATTATTGAATCCCCTAATGATGTTAGTACACTCCAGGAGGTTCTTACGCAGACTAACAACTGGTGTCTTAGTCACGGTCTCAAACTGAATGCACAGAAATGCATCTTCATTCCCTTCAGCACAAACAATGTCCCTTCATACCATCAAATCAACAACACTACCCTAGCTACCCATGAAGTGGTAAAGGGCTTTGGTTCACAAGTTGACCATGACCTTAACTTTGACCACTATGTGTCTACTGTAATAAGGAAGGCTTTCTATGTAGCACTCTTGATTAGTAAAGGAATTGCCTTGAGAGCAAAATGGGTTATAACCCCTCTATACTCGGCACTAATCCCCCCCCCCCCCATGATTGAGCATAACACCACTTTCGGCATGTACCGTACAAAGCTTCAGCAGTAATTGGAGAGAATTCAGAGATTTCTAATAAAGAAGATCAAGGGACTCCAGCACATATCATACACAGACTGACTAAAGTCCCTTTCTCTTTACTCTGTATCATATAAAATACTTATTGGAGACATGCCTGGCTAATAGAGCAGTCTTAGACCCAAACCTAATGAACTTGCTGCATACCCATAAATGACATGGAACTAGGGCCCACCTGTTCCATGGATCTAAATATGGCCTGCGACTTGAATAGAACATGCTGAAGGGACAGATTTATCTCCCAGTGACTGTCACATCTTTGGAATAGGCTACCTATTCATGTGAAACAGGGCACCTCTATGACGCTGTTCAAAAGGAATCTGGACGAGTGGATGAGACACCATAAATTCCTACCAGGAATAGTGCCCACAGCCCTCTAGGACATGGGCAGTCATTACTAAATGCAATCTTGGGTATTAACTAACATATCTGATATTGTTAATCCTCGTTCATTCCTTACGCATGGAGTATCGGTTCCGAGCTCGGAACCGAACCGGCCATTTTCCAAGCTTGCATCAGCTTCAAACTCTCAAGCTAAACTCTTACCCACAATCCCCCTCTCCCTGTTACCCCCAAATTTCGTTTGCCACATTGCCATCCGGTCGTATCAAGCTACTTCTCTTGAGCTAAGTACAGTCAATTGTTGTTTAATTGCTTTACAAATTACTTTTCTGTCAGAAAAGTTGATATTTTATTGTCTCTTACCCTATTGCATCTAGCGTTCATAAATTCCTCTGGTTTTTCTGTCTTTTACTTACTACTTTTACCGCAAGGTATTTTCTCTTTACCATTGTTGGTAATCTTTCCCCTTTTCTCTTTCGAACCTTAGGGTACTCTCTTGTACCATTATTGGTACCTTTCTATTAATTAATATGGCAGATAAAAAGGTAGTCCAGGGTTTAAGCAGTGTTCTGATTGTGGACACAAACTGCCTACTTCTGATGCACACTCTTTGTGTGTTTATTGTTTGGGAGCTTCCCATTTATCTGTTGAACCACCTTGTACTATTTGTGAGAACTTTTCTAAGAGAACTTTGTTAGAAAGGAAAAACAAGCTGATACCGAAGGGACTTATAAAATCTCCCTTTTCAGAGGCTATTTCTGGGTCAGAGGTCTCAACCCATCCTTAAAGCCCATAAGAAAATGGATGTTTCTACTAAGGCTAAGTCCTTGCCTTCATCCCCGGCTGGGGACTCTCACCAACCAAAACCTAAAAAGGCTAAAATTTCGGCTCCGGAGCTCTCTGTCAGCCTCAGTGCATTCGGTGCCTAGACCTTCGGCTCCATTAGTGATTTCGGCTCCATCCTCTCCTGCAGCCTTCTACATATCAGCACCGAGGGGCTCCTCGGTTCAGACCATTACCACTGTATCGGCACCGACTGTTCAGTCAGCACAGACCTTGACCACATCGGCTCCGAGATCTTCCTCTGAACCGAAATCTTTATTGTTGACTCCAGTTTTGTCGGTTCCAGCTTCGGCACCGACTCCCACCACTTCGGCACCGACAACCACTTCAGCACCGATCCCTGTGTTGGTGCAGACAATGACCTCAGCACCGATGACTTCTTCGGTGCAGACAACAGTAGTCCAGTTTTTTTGGCACCATTGTCCTCGGTGCAGTCAGATGAGATAGGCACCGAGTCTGCCTCTTTTGTGGACAGGCCGGTTTCTAACTCAGTCTCTGTGAGGTCCACTAGAAGCCTTTCCGAACATGATGTGTTGCGTCTTGTGGACAAGGTATTCTTGGACAGAGGTATTCCACCCCTGAGGAACTATCCTTCCTTGGGAGGTGATCACCCATCTCCGAAGACACCTTCTTATTCTCCTCCTTCTTTGCCTTTGAAGTCCATGGATGTAGCACAGTCCTCCCCTTCTGTGGTTCCCTTTATGGATCTCACTAAGGAACCGCAGTTGCCTTCATGGCACGAAAGTTTTGCTACGACCCAGGATGTCAGCTGTGACACGCATAGCTTGCTGCTCCACAGCCATCCAGGGACTCGAGGTCGGCAGGCTGAGCCACTTAGGGGAGGAGTGCCCCCAGTCCTACACATTCACTCCTCTCTGGGTGGACCAGCCTTCCAACTGATGGAGAAGGCTTTCGCTGCTGTTGGCAATACCGGACTGTCTATACCTCCACCCTCCTCTGGTACACTGGTTTCAAAAGTCAAATCTAGCGGACACTGGGTGCAAGGGCCGCAGGACATATTCCCTCAGGAATCCCCCTTTCTGTTGTCTTCCCCAGCTTCTCTCGCTGAGGAGGTCCACCGGAAAAGTTCATGTAAGAGGAAGCACATGGACTCCACAGAGGATTTCCTCATCAAAGACATAGATTTCGATGAGGGGGAAGGATCCCCTTGGTCACCCTCTGAGGTATCCTTTGGCGATATCCTCGAAATCCTGAAACAGAGAGGTGACTGGCAGTCCTCTAATCTGACCTCTGAGGAATCTGTGTTCCTGCAGGCTTTTTGTGCCCAGCCCCCTACCTCCTGGGTTACTCCACCTGCTGATGAATTTGTCCAGCTCATTGTGCAGCGTGCTTGGAAGGCTCCTGATACCATCGAAGCTATTCCCCGGAGGCCAGATAAGATCTTGTCCCCTCCTGCTTCGGATCCCCATTGGTCCAGAGGTCTTCCTGTGGATGCTTTGGTGGTGGCGGCTGCAGCAAAAAAGGATCTGGCAGAAGAAGAAAGCCAGACTGTCCATCCACCTAACAGAGTCCCGGGCCCTGGACAGGATAGGGAAGCGCACCTTTGCTTCATCGACCTTTGCTATCAGGTCCCTGAATTATATGGCACATTTCACCAGGCTTCAAAGGGATCTGGTTTCTGAGCTCTCTGAAACCTTGGCTGGTGCCATGTGTGATGAGGTCCATGACAAAGTGGCCTCTCAGCTGGCCACCATTGAATCTATATCTAACTCCTCTATGCGACTGATATCTCACGCATCAGAAGGAGCAGCTAGAGCAGCGGGTTCAGCTGCGGTCTTGAAACGACATGCCTGGATGCACTTGTGCAACTTTGCGGAACCCTTTAAGTCTTCTTTTCTTAATGCCCCCATTGAGCCCTCCTCGTTGTTTGGACCCAAAGTTAAAAGCACACTGGCCAGATGTGAACAGGAAGATAAGACCATTTCTGCCGTAGGTGTCCGTTATTCTTCCCCTCAACGTGCTTTCTCCTGAAACCAAAAGAGTGGGAAGATATGGTTCAGGAAATCTCAGGATCTTTTCTGTGACACACAGGCTGAGTTCTCCCCCAGAGGCAGAGGGGGAAACTCACAGGGAAGACGCTCCTTTCGAGGCAGAGGGGGACCACATAACCAGGGTTCCAGGGATTCTTTTCCTGGTCAATCCTACCAGCACTCCTGTAGAGCGGCCCAACTCCTTTCCTCTGGAGGTGGTTGGGGGATGTTTCTCCTTGTACCCGTCTGCCTGGCTAACCATCACCACCGATTCCTGGGTACAAAGGATCGTAACCAGAGGTTATCATTTCCCCTTTGATCTTTGTCCTGTCCCTTAAAAAAAACCTTCCCGATGTTCCACCCAGTCAAAGGGAAGAAGCAGCACTAGAGATAGAAAAGCTGCTAAGAAAGAGAGACATCCAAATAGTCCCTCCAGACGAGATAGGATCCGGATTCTACTCAAGACTATTTTTGGTGCCAAAGGAAGCCGGGGACTGGAGACCAATTTTGGATCTCAGTGTATTGAACAGGTTTGTGAGAGTACAAAAATTCTGGATGGTCACAATACAGTCTATCCTCCCACTTTTGGAAAAAGATGATTGGATGTGCTCTATAGATCTTCAAGATGCGTACTACCACATAAAGGTGGGCAAGCCATCAAGAAGATTTCTGCACTTCTGTGTGGGAGCCAGTCACTACCAGTTCAGAGTGCTGCCCTTCGGACTCTCTACAGCCCCCAGAGTGTTCACAAAATGCATGGCAGTTGTCACAGCTCACTTGCGACTTCAAGGATTCCAGGTGTTTCCATACCTAGACGACTGGCTCATTTCCGCCCCCGCCAGACATCTACTGGAAAAAGCCCTGGCATACTCTCTCCTCGCTGCTCAAAGGCTAGGCATAACCATAAACTGGCAGAAATCCAGTCTCACCCCATCTCAGTCGACAGAATTCATAGGGGTTATCTTGGATGCAAAAAACTGCAGAGCTGCTATTCCAGAGCACAGAATTTTAAGGATAAAGCAACAACTAATTCCAATCCTTTCAAAGGAAAAATCGACGGCTCACTCGGTTCTACAGCTGTTGGGTTCCATGGCAGCCTCCATCACCATTGTTCCTCTAGCCAGGTTTCACATGAGGCTTCTGCTCACCCAATGATATCCTTTTCAGCATCCCCTTTCAGCCATGATTCGAGTAACCCACAGGTGCAAACAGGATTTAAATTGGTGGATGACACACAATCTCTCACAATGGTCTCGCCCCTTCTCCCCCCAGCAACCCAAGGCCACAGTGACCACGGATGCCTCCCTGATGGGGTGGGGGGGCTATGTCAGGGACAGACAGTCCAAGGCGCGTGGTCCCAACTGAAGGCACATCTGCATATAAATGTTCTAGAGCTGAGGGCAGTGCTTCTGGCGTTGCAAGCATTCTATCCCCTGCTGCCGTCTGGGACAATTACGATTCAATCAGACAACATGGCGGTGGTCTGGTACATCAACAAGCAAGGTGGAACCAAACCTTACCCCCTTTGTCGAGAGGCCATGAAGATATGGCAATGGGCGATGGCTACCAACCGTTTTCTTCTAGCAACGCACATTCCAGGGAGTTCCAACGTGATAGCAGACAGACTTAGCAGGTGCATTCTTCAACCTCACGAGTGGTCCCTGAATCCCTTGATAGCGGCGGAGATCTTCCACCGCTGGGGCCATCCTTGCTGCGACCTCTTTGCATCCCTGACCAACTACAAATGCAGCAACTATTTCACCCTGATTCCCCCTCTGGGACAGTCACCCAGGGACGCTCTAGTCCACAATTGGCCCTCGGGTCTTCTTTACACATTTCCACCCTTTCCCTTCATTCCCCAGTTTCTGAAGAAAGCCCGGCGGTTGAAGAGCAAGGTGATCCTCATAGCACCATATTGGCCCTGACAGATTTGGTTCCCCTTCCTTTGGCCTCACCTAGTAGATCGACCATGGATTCTCCATCCAACCCCGGAGTTGATCTCACACCCATAGAACCTGATTCATCCCAGCCTGAACAGCCTGAAGCTAACGGCTTGGCTACTCCAATTCTCTTGATTGCCAGGCAGAATGATCTTTCTTTACCAGTACGTGATATTCTCATTGCTTCTCATAAGTCTTCCACTAGAATTACTTATCTGAGCAAGTGGAAAAGATTTACCTGTTGGCTGAAAGATAAACAAGTAGATCCTATCTCAGCACCAGTGTCGATAACACTAGACTATCTGGTCGGCCTGTTTCAATCGGGTCTGTCGTCCTCTACCATTAGAGTTCATTTGGCTGCAATTTCTAATTTTCATGAGGGTGTCCAAGATTCCTTTCTTATGTCCCATAAATTATGCAAGACCTTCATAAAAGGTGTGAATCACCTGAAGCCACCTTTTAGAGAACCTATTCAACCATGGGAATTTATCATTAGTTCTACAAGCTTTGACAATGGCACCTTTCGAACCAGCCTCTTCTTGCGACCTCAAGTATTTGTCACGGAAAACCTTGTTTTTAGTCACTATTACTTCTGCCAGACGTATTTCTGAACTTCAATCTTTATGTATCGAGTCCATACTTGATTTTTCATAGAGATAGAGTGTCTCTGAGGACTAATCCGCCATTTCTGCCTAAAGTGATCTCTGAAATGTCCATTAGTCAAGCCATTGAATTTCCAGTTTTCTTTCCCAATCATTCAAACAGAGGAGAGTATTGCCTACATACCCTATATACATAGGCAAATCCATTTTTACTTAAACAGGACTAAACCCTTTCGTAAATCTGACCAGTAATTTTTGGCCTTTTCTGGACCTAGATTAGGATGTGCTGTTGCTAAGGTCACATTAGCTAGATGGTTGAAGGACTGTGTGACCTTTATTTATACACAACATAGTATCTCGTTGCCTACTACCATGAAAGCTCATTCAACAAGGTCGGTGGCAACTTCTGCTGCCTTCCATGCCAGAGCTTCTTTACATGACATCTGTGCAGCTGCAACTTGGGCTATGCCTCATACCTTCATCAATCATTACAAATTGGATTTGGCCTCCAGGGGAAGAGCATCTTTCGGTTCTATGATGCTCAGGAATGTCCTTCCATGAGAGCCTCCCAGGAATAGAGGTAGCTGGGGACTCTTTTCCATGCGTAAGGAATGAACGAGGATTAACAATATCAGATAAAGAAGTTATATCTTACCATAATGTTCCATCTGTATTGTTGATCCTCATTCAGTCATTACGACCCTCCCTCCTTCCCCGTCCGGTGGTTTCTAGTGGATCTCACCATCCAGTTCTCTTAGGTTATTTGACCAGAGGTAGCCTCTACCTTCTTTAACTTGCAAACTAAATCTGAGGTAACAGGGAGAGGAGGATTGTGGGTAAGAGTTTAGCTCGAGAGTTTGAAGCTGACGTGAGCTTGGAAAATAGCTGGCTCGGTTCCAAGCTCTGAACCGATACCCCATGCATAATGACTGAACGAGGATCAACAATACAGATGGAACATTATGGTAAGACATAACTTCTTTTTCTATGGTATTACATTGAGATGAAACAACTAGGCTTGGAATGACCTGTGGGTCGATAGCCTAGTAATCTCCTATGATCCTAAAAATGCCACTGTGTGTGACTTGGTCCCCTTTAGTGCATAGGTATTCTGGTGTTGCTAATGGTACCTGAAAGTAACTTATGTTAGTTAGAATTCTTGAATGACACAATGCTATTAGAAGTAATGCTCTTTACTTTATAAGAGATAAAAAAAATATTTCAGAAATGACTTGCTGTTTCATACATCTTTTTTAGTACAGTATTGCTACTAATAGCAAACTTGTCTACAGTGTTCCCACTTCTGTTTCTGATCTTTTAGCAAAGCAATGTCACCTTAGGGTCTTTATATTGCTGGAGTGATTTTAAACCCATACCAGAATGGTGCACTATACACAGAAACACTTTTGAGTTTAAGAGCAGACAGCTGGCAAGAGCATTGTTCATGAAAAGGAAGCGGCAAAAATGAGTGAACTAACAACTGTTCTGATTTCTGTGGAAGTAGCTGGGCAACCTATCTAAAAGTTTAAAACCACATGTTGATATTTACTGTCCTTCACTGTTATTAAACAAGTTCCTTTATAGTGGAAGATGAAACTGATTCATGGAAAATGCATTAAAGCATGGAGACAGTTTTCTGTACTGGTATACAATCCCATATGAGATTCCTTGCCGGAGGGTCAACTGAAATGGAAATTCCTTATGTTTACATCAGTGTTTCAGAAAGCTTTTACAAAGCAGGACAAATAAATAAAGAACCAGTAGCACATAAAGTAAATTCTGCAATTTTAAATAGACTTGTTATAAATGTGCAGGTATTTTTCCTATGATCGGATAGTTTACTTATTCAGAAGTAAAGCAAATGTTTACTTTTTATAAGTAGAAATCATAACATTGTAAAGTAAGTTTACTAGTTCATGACATCTGCTTTTGCCGGAACAATGTGTAGGCTGTATCATTATGCTGTCATTTGTAATGTTTTTCATTGATGATAATGCTGTACAGGGAGATGCACCAGAAGTGAGCTACCTGGTTTAAAACCATGATCAAATGCAAAAAATACAGGGCTAAAGTACAGTTGTGTTGTTCTGGAGTGAAGTAATTGAATTTGCTGGTTTACATTGTACAGCATAATATACATATATATATATATATATATATATATATATATATATATAAATATATATATATATATATATATATATATATATATATATATATAAATATATATATATATATATGGCTCTACCTGAGATGGTCGACAGGCCATATGATTGACAGGCCATATGATCAACACTCAGTTGGTCGACAGTTCATTTGGTCGACAAGCAGATTTACCCCCCTCCCCAATGTTGTGCGACCCTGGAGTTGATATATATAGTTAGGGGGGGTGTGGGGGGCAAAGCCCCCCACATAAAATGCTTGTCGACCAAATGAACTGTCGACCAAATGAGTGTCGATCATATGGCCTGTCGACCATGTGAAGTAGACCCATATATATATATATATATATATATGTATGTATGTATGTATATATATATATATATATATATATATATATATGTATATATATATATATATATATATATATATATATATATATGTATGTATGTATATATGTATATATATATATATATATATATATATATATATATATATATGTCTAGAAGCACTTTTCACTAACTGTTTAAGTTATGCATATGTAGGCATAGTACTGCTGTCTAAAAGTGCATCTGCTTGTCTTACTCTACTCTAGAGGTGACCACAGCTAGTGTCATAACTTAGGCAGAGATTATCAGAACAAGGCTGCTTTCTGCAGATAATAGTCACCTCACACCATTCAGTAGTAGCACACAGCTCTGATATGTTAGATGATGCTGTAGCTGGCATAAGTTATATGATAGCATTGATACCCCTAGCCTCCCTGTGACAGAACACATTACATAGGCAGCTTTAGTTTCTATAGCTGATCATATACTGTGAAGCCCTTCTGTTTACATTTAGTCACTAGTGTAAACACAGTCTGTGTTTAGTTCTCCAGAGCATGTGTTTTTGCATCAGGATACCTACTGTACTGCTTTTTGTTGTTTTCCAAATTGGGGGCATCTAAGGAACTACAACACAGTTCTGTTGTGATAACAACCACTAGGTCTGAGACGTCATTTCAGTATGGGTGAGAAATGTGGGAATGTGAGATCTGAACCTACATTATACCTGTAATGGAACAGTTATTGTCTGCATTGTTCAATCCTGTGTGAGAACTGGGAAGTTTGTTTCAAGTCAGCCATTGGCTACCCTGCTTGCTAAGAAAATATCATCGGATTCAAATCTACTGAAGAATTATTGAGCTTTCTGTAACATTCTTGATTTGGGAAGGTTTTTGAGAAGTCAGTCTATGCTCCGGTGTATTCCTACCTAGCATTATGACTGTTGGACTAATTTCAGTAAGAATTTAGATCTTGGCACAGTACAGAGAAGGTACTAATTTGAGTAGTTAGTGGTATCCTTATGCCCAGTGATCAAAAAAAGCATTCTGTCTTTGTGCGAAGTGATATTTCAGTAACATTTGACAGAGTTGATCGAGTAGTCCTGATTGATCACCTGAGGATACATTGTAGTATGGTCTTGGACTGGTTTACTTTATATTTGTCCAGCTATTCTGAGTGGGTAGTATCTGGACTAAAGTCCTCAGCCTCCATACCCTAGAGTGTGGTATGCTGGAGGGCTTGATCTTGTCTCGTCTGTTATTCATCACATATATGCTACCACTTGGAAGGGGCATTGTAAGAAGGGGAGTTTTTATCAGTCATGTGCTAATGATACTTATCTTTGTGTTCTTGTCTCCAAATACTGGGCCTGATTTTACATCATTATAAGACTATTTGGATTTCCATCTTTAATTGGATGAACAGAAATCAACTGAAACTGAACCCAACCTAAACTGAAGCAATGTTTGTGCATGCTACTCTACAGCCATCAAATCTTCCACCACTTTCTCCTCTGGTCATCTGTGGAAATAAGTCCAAATTTGTTCTGTGACTAAAGAATTTAGGTGGTGTTTTTGACAATATACTGATATTCTGGGACCAGATGCTTGTTGTTGTCAAGACATCCTATTTCTAACCAAGGAATATAGTCAATGTAAAGCACCATTACAAAGGTCAAACCTGGGGCTGACGGTAAAAGCACTAGTGTTATCCTGCCTGTACTACTGTAATGCTGTGCATCTTGGGAGTTAGATGGTGAGTTGTCCCTTCTCTAGAGGGTCCAGAATTCTGTCGCTAGGTTGGTGTTTGGTGTATCAATTTGTCACATTACATCACTGATGTGGTTTTATGCTGGCTGCCAATTTTAGTAAGATGTGTTTTATGATCTTAACTGTCACTTACTGTTCCCTACATTATCTGGTCCTGTATACCTTATGGAGTTTCTGAGTCCCAGTACCCCTCTGAGATAACTTAGTTTGAGGCTGCTAGCTGTTCCAGAGCCTTGTTTCAAGATATCTGGTAGGAACTCTTTTTCTTAATTTGCTCCAGTCCTCTAAAATCAGTTGCCATCCTAGATTTTGACATGTGAGATATCATGATAGGTTTCATCTTTTTAATAGGATTTATTGTGAGAATATTAAGGGGTATTCAGCCTTTAAGTACCTGAACTTTTGAGCAGATCTGATTGGCAGTTGTATGTATTAGAAAATTTGTTATTTAATGCAAAATTATTTGGATGTTGCTGCATTAAATAATTATTGTTATTGTTATTGTTGCAGTTGAAATTTATTGTAATTGTAAGCTTTAGACTTTTAAATAAACCAAAATAAATTTTATACTGGATCTGTTGTTTAAATTAATTGGTGGAGGTGAAATATTTATTTTTATTTATTTTCCATTTATTTACCAGGTTAGTCTGACTGGACACAAGGTGACCATTTTCAACGGAGGCACGTGGAGAAACGGTCCAGATTAAAACTTATAAAAAATAACAAAAAAGTATATAAACATAGCTATTTTCTACAAAGAGCATAGAACATATAAAAAGAGTAAAATCAGAGTTTTACAAATGATGCAGCATACAGTGGTTAGAATATTGAGAAACCATTAAACAAGATATTATATAACAAATATACAATTGCTTGAACATAAAATCAAAAATAAGTTTCCATAGACAAACAGGGTCATAGGTGGCCTAAACACCTGGTTCACAGTACTATGCACTAAGTTAAACTACACATTACAGGGATTTTGAAAATCAGGAACAGGTGAAATTAGTCTTGTTCTGTACAGGAACAGGTTTAGTAGGGATTTGAAAGGATGTTTACAATTGTTCTTTTCCGATATTAGCTCTGTGATTCATAGAAGATAAGATGGAGGAATAAAAAACACCTGGTTTGTTCTGTGTATCCAACAATGAATCTTGTCTGACACTGCTGCAAGTGGGTCCTAACACATAGAGGGATGTTTTCTCATTTAGTTTCACTCTGTTAACCTGAGTACTCTGGAAGTCGTGGCCTGGTTTATAGCTGATTTTGAAGAGATGGAATAAGGGTGATGTGCAGAGCTGTAGTAACTACAGAGGGATTAAATTAATCAGTCACAGCATGAAGTTATGGGAAAGAGTAGTTGAAGCTAGGTTAAGAAGGGACATGATGATTAGTGATCAGCAGTATGGTTTCATGCCGAGAAAGAGCACTATAGATGTGATGTTTGCTCTGAGAGTGTTGATGGAGAAATACAAAGAAGGTCAGAAGGAGTTGCATTGTGTTTTTGTAGACTTAGAGAAAGCATATGACAGGATGCCTAGAGAGGAGTTGTGGTATTGTATGAGGAAGTCGCGAGTCAAAGAGCTATGTAAGAGTAGTACAGGATATGTACGAGGGTAGTGTGACAGTGGTGAGGTCTGCGGTGGGAGTGACAGATGCGTTTAGGGTGGAGGTGGGATTACATCAAGGATCAGCTCTGAGCCCTTTCTTATTTGCAATGGTGATGGACAGGTTGACAGACGAGATCAGACAGGAGTCCCCATGGACTATGATGTTTGCAGATGGCATTGTGATCTGTAGTGAGAGTAGGAAACAGGTGGAGGAGACCCTGGAGAGATGGAGATATGCTCTAGCGAAAAGAGGAATGAAGGTCAGCAGGACTAAGACAGAATATATATGTGTGAATGAGAGGGAGGATAGAGGAATGGTGAGGATGCAAGGAGTAGAGGTGGTGAAGGTGGATCAACAGTTCAGAGTAATGGTGAGTGTGGAAGAGAGGTGAAGAAGAGAGTACAGGCAGGATGGAGTGGGTGAAGAAGAGTGTCAGGAGTGATTTGTGACAGATGAGTTCCAGTAAGAATGAAAGGGAAGGTCTACAAGAGGGTAGTGAGACCAGCTATGTTATATGGGTTGGAGGCAGTGGCATTGACAAAAAGACAAGAGTCAGAGCTGGATGTAGCAGAGTTAAAGATGTTAAGATTTGCACTGGGTGTGACGAGGGTGGACAGGATCAGGAATAAGTATATTAGAGGGTCAGCCCAGGTTGGAAGGTTTGGAGACAAAGCCAAAGAGGCAAGATTACGTTGATTTGGACATGTGCTGAGGAGGGATGCTGTGTATATTGAGAAAAAAGATGCTAAGGATGAAGCTACCAGGTAACAGGAAAAGAGGAAGGCCTAAGATAAGGTATATGGATGTGGTGAGAGAGGACATGCAGGTGGTTGGTGTGACAGAGCAAGATGCAGAAGACAGGAAGAAATGGAAACAGATGATCCGCTGTGGCGACCCCTAACGGGAACAGCCGAAAGAAGATGATGATGATTGTAATATGAAGACATGAAGTGTGCATGTTTATAAAAACATTTTTTTTTTTGCTAGCTTGTTATTATTCCTCCTTAGGAAAGACCCAAATTCTCTGTATTTCTTTTAGTCAGTCTTCATGGAAATGGACATTATAACTTGACTAAGAATATGGATGCCATGTTGCAAAGGCAAGTGAAAGGAAGTAAATACTCTGCATTAATAAAAGCTGACATCTGACTCAGCGAAGGAAGTATGTCAAGCAATTTAGCAGTGTTTTAATTGAATTCTAGAAGTAGCCCAGATACAGGACAGTATAACTTTGGAAAATAACAGTGATAAAGACAGTGAGGGGGAGCGATGCCAATAAAGTATTTTCACCTAAATATTTATTTTACATTATTTTATTACAAAATGCAAACTTATGACTATAGCAAATGTTCAGTCAGCTCTGTACTGAAACTGATGCAATTGTAAATGAAAACTTTCTAATGCAACTGAGGAATGCCCTTTCACTGTAACTTGTTATTCTCTTCTATTTTGGTTCATCAAGCTAAATCTATCCAGTGCTATTTAAATGCATCAGAATCACTTAAAGTTCTTCCTATAATACTTAATTTCTACAAAATGGCCATCAGTGGGCTTGCAACAGTAGCATACTTTTGTTTTATAATAATCTTTTGCATAGCTTCTGCTTTTAACTTCCAGAATCCATTTCATAGGTGCTGTCTAGGCTGTTGATCTCTGAGGATGTTAAGAAGCCTAACCTTACATTCCCATGGTAGTTTCTAGCTCTAGTATTTTGCATATTAATAACTCTGAGACTGGTTGAACAAATAAATGTTGGGACATTTACATATTTCCCCTAGCCATGAGGGACCATGATGTTATGTCGGGGCGAATTTGCAGTTACTCATCCATTTGTCAAAATAACATTTAAGTAGAGTAAGGGAAGTTCCTTGTAAGGAACCATCTTCCACTCCATATTAAAACAAGTGGTATTTTCAGTGATACGCACCTATCCCTTCAAAAATCCCTTTCAAAACAGATTAAGATCCCTAGAGTGAGTATTTTACAGTACCACTGGACTTAGGAATGTGTAATAGGTCTGCAGAAGTTTTATATGCGAGGTAGAGTTCGCCTCTTAATAGTCTGCATGATACTGCAAAAAGGCTTTGAGATGGTCTGCAAAGTTTTTTATGGTTTAGACCCTTCATGTTTTTTTTTAGTGAGAAAGTGTTGTGGTCGGTCCAGTTGTGATAAGTGTTTGGACATGTACATAAACAAAGAGGCATTACACTCAATGATTGGCCTAATGAGTGCGGAGTACACTGCCCTATTGGAAATGCTGCAACCCTGCCCTAATTAAAATGCTGCACATCCGCAAGTCTAATGGCTCAAGAGTCACAAGTCAAAAAATTCTATAGTAAAGGGAAGGACCAATGCCTTACTGAACCTATCTGTCCTAACCATATTCAAGGATCTAGTCATACCAGTGGGATTTGCTAGTAGTGCAGTAAAGATACCAGCATCTCTCTTAAGTTTGATTTCTTCAACAATTTCATTGACAAACTTGTGGGGGTAACCTCTTTTTCGCAACATCCCCATTAAGACATCACATTCTCTACAGAAATCGTCCTGCTCAGTGACCATTCTGGCCAATCTTACATATTGACCCTTGACTAGTGACCTCTTCTGGTGCAGAGGGTGCCAACTCTCAAAGTGTAATAGAGAGTTTGAGTAAGTGGGTTTCCTGTAAAGATGTGATGTGAACCTACCCTTAGAATGGTCTTTTTTGATGGTCACATCCAAGTAGTTTGAAATATCACAGTCCTTGGTCATGGTAAACTTCAAAAATGTTGTTGTTTCATTAATATAAGTGAAAAACCTATTCAGGTCATTTTCACTCCCATGCCAAAATAAGACCAGGTCATCCAGGTACCGTCCATATAATACCCACATGTCCTTAAACTCAGAATCCACTATGAAGAGGTCCCCCCACTGGGCCTACACAATATTGGCAAAGACTGGTGCACAACATGCACCCATTGCCACCTCCGCACTTGTTTGAATAGGTGTCCTTCAAAGGTAAAGAAGTTGTTGTCCAGGACCATCTCCTTACAGGACCTAATAGTTAAGATGCTGTCATGGTTCAATGAATGGTTCTTACATACATAATCATAGAACCATTCCAGTCCAATGTCATGGGGTATTACGGAAAAGAGGTCACAGATATCAATGGGTACTAGTATCAAATGCTCATGGTAGATATCAGGCTTTATTTTTGAAAGAAAATCCCAGGAATCCTTAATAATCAGATCCCTGTTATCCAAAATGTTCTTTACTGTGTTATCAATGTACTTAGCCAGACAGAACGTTTTGATGCTTTTGCATCGACTATTGGTCATAAGGGGGGGTTTGAGGATACTTTTGTGAATTTTTGGGATTCCAAAAATTGTTGGAATCCTTGGATGTTTGGTCTCTAAAAATCTAAAAGTTTCCAAAGTAATTTGCCTATTCAATAAAAGTTGTTCAATGTTCAAATCAATATGTCTGTACGCTATATTGAGCTCATTTTTGGAATTCTCAGTATAGGTGTCACTATACATTAGTTCTGTCATTTTACTATTGTAATCACATGTATCCATAATAACTAGGCCTCCCCTTGTCCGGTTTCATAATCCTGATTTTGTCATTGTCTAAAATATCATGTAGCAATGCCTTTTCTTTTGTTGTTAAATTACTCATTCCATCATTACCCACTAAGCGTTTGCTGTTAAAGGCCACTCTCCTAAATTCCTTTTCACAAAAAGTCTCGAACAATTGAACCATGGAGTGCATGGGGGGAATAAAGGTACTTGCTCTAGTCAATGAACCAGTATTGACCAATAAATTACTAATCGTGTCCCCTGACTGTGAAAAAAAGAGTGGCAAGTTCAATTTCCTGATATATAATTTAAATTGCACAATGGTGTTAACAATGTTGATCCTAGTTGCTGGCACAAAATTAAGTCCCTTAGAGAACAATTCAGCCCAGTTGTCACTCATACTGGTCTTACTGAAATTAAAAATGCTAGTCATCCTCAACATTTTTAATAACACAACATACATTCACATTAGTGCTTTCATGTTCGTCATTAACTCTTGCCTCCCCCTCCTCCATTGATTCCGGTAATTCTCCTGCCCATATACCCCATTCCCTTGTGCCCGCCCCCTCTGATTCATTAATCGCTGAGATCTCCTCAGAGGTGGTAGTTCTAAAGGGACGCTATCACATTGAGAATCTTGGTTGTCATCTTCCTCATTAATTACATCAGCTTCATCAAATCTTTCAAACCACCTAGATTGTTGGCCCTCGGGTGGATCAGGGTATGCCCTACTTGCGTCATAATCAGTTTTGTCTCTAATGAGTTTTTTTTCCTTCCTTCTTTGTAAATCAACAAGCTCATGATCAACATTTTTAAAAATACTGTTGAATTCACCCAGTCTATGTTCAAACAATAAGTCTCTCTTGATGTCAGTGTCAAGTTTATTAATGTCTTTTAAAATAAAAGCCATTTTCCTATTGTTATCACCAATAAGAATTTGTAATAACTCACATCCTTGCTTGTTGAAAAAAACTTTCAAATCTCGATACAGTTAGGAGTCCTTTACTAACCCGGTTGGGCATTTCAACATTTGAAGGCCCTTCGGAATTTGCTCCTTCTTCAAACACTCGTGCAGGTACTCATTTTCCAACTGCAGTCTTTTGGATTTGGTTAAAAGTTCCTTGAAGCCCCGAAATTGCTGCTCCAAACTGTTAAAATTGTTCATATTAGACGCATTGTGCTCTCAAAATATGACTCCATTCCTGAGCCATTGCTCAACCGACACTGGAGATGTGATGTCACCACACAAACCTTGTGTGGTGCTTGATGTTGATTCGTTCCCACTTACGTTGCTAGTGGTATCAGGACCTCCTTCATAAATGCAACTACCGGAACAAAAGTTCCTTTGTGCCAGGGTAATCATTGACATCCCGGGACTCAGTGAGCCCATATTGCTGAGTCCCTGACTGTTTTATTGCTGCTCCAACTGTCCCATACGTTTCTCCACCTTAATAGTTAGTCCAGAGACAGTAGATGCAAGTGTAGCCACAGATTGTAGAATGGCATTAAGGTCGACGCTATCAGCACTACAAAGTTCATCCCCTCCATCCATACCAAGGACAAACCAAGAATATGACAGCAAACTTAAACCAAGAAAAACAAAAAATTGAAGGAACCACCACGAAGCACCAATAGCACCAATCCCCAATGGTTAAAGCTGTTTATTGATACATTAAGCGCTTTCGTCAGAATACAAGACTTCTTCAGAACAATCAAGTACAAGCCATTACAAAATTAAATACCCTACCCTTAAAGCCCATTGGTCAACAATACAACATAATTTCCTTTTGTAATTTAAAGCAGCAACATCATATTATGAACTTTGTAGCCCACCATAACTTTTTATGAAAACAATACCCTGTTAAAATCAAATAAAAAAAGCTGATTTTAATCTCAAAACAGAACTAATAGATAAAGTATCATTTAGCCGAGGTGGCTGACATGCATCAAGTCTTATCTGCCACTTGAGCTCTAAGAATTCTAAAAAATCATCATCCGGACCACTTTGTGTACCCAAAGTATCCTCAATCCCCCCTTACGACCAATAGTATCAAAAATGTTCTGTCTGGCTAAATACATTGATAACACAGTAAAACACATTTTGGATAACAGGGATCTGATTATTAAGGATTCCTGGGATTTTCTTTCAAAAATAAAGCCTGATATCTACCATGAGCATTTGATACTAGCAACCATTGACATCTGTGACCTGTTTTCCGTAATACCCCATGACATTGGACTGGAATGGTTTTATGATTATCTATGTAAGAACCATTAACTGAACCATGATAGTATCTTAACTATTAGGTCCTGTATGGAGATGGTCCTGGACAACAACTTCATTACCTTTGAAGGACACCTATTCAAACAAGTGCGGGGGTGGCAATGGGTGCATGTTGTCCACTGGTCTTTGCCAATATTGTGTTGGCCCAGTGGGAGGACCTCTTCATAGTGGATTCTGAGTTTAAGGACATGTGGGTATTATATGGACGGTACCTGGATGATATGGTCTTATTTTGATATGGGAGTGAAAATGACCTGAATAGGTTTTTCACTTATATTAATGAAACAACAACATTTATGAAGTTTACCATGACGAGGACTATGATATTTTAAACTACTTGGATGTGACCATCAAAAAAGACCATTCTAAGGCTAGGTTCACATCACATCTTTACAGGAAACCCACTTACTCAAACTCTCTATTACACTTTGAGAGTTGGCGCACTCTGCACCAGAAGAGGTTACTAGTCAAGGGTCAATATATAAGATTGACCAGAATGGTCTCTGAGCAGGACATTTTCTGTAGAGAATGCGATGTCTTAATGGGGATGTTGCGAAAAAGAGGTTACCCCCACAAGTTTGTCAATGAAATTGTTGTAGAAATCAAACTTAAGAGAGATCGCACTTAAGCAAATCGCACTAGTATGACTAGATCCTTGGATATGGTTAGGACAGATAGGTTCAGTAAGGCATTGGTTCTCCCCTTTACTATAGAATTTTTTGACATCAAGAACATTGTCCAGAGGTTTTGGACCATGTTCAGTACGGATGATAAAATTCTTAAAAGACTAGGTGAAAATCCACTTGTGGTTTATAAGAAGGAAACATCATTGAAATGTTTAGTAGAGAGGAAAAAGGCAAAGCCAGGACTACGTGGAACTTTTAAATGTGAAAGGTGTGCACAATGTCCATTCTTAATAGATACAGATTCAATCAAGGTTAGGAATTTCGGCAAAATCACCACCCATAAAAAGTATTATTGTTACACAAAAGGGGTGGTTTACATTGCATTATGTATGTCATGTGATTGATATTATGTGGGGAAGACAATAAGAGCCCTTAGACAAAGAATATATCAACACAACTATGGTATTCACAACAAAAGGGACAGTAACTTCTCTCTTTGGACAGCGAGATGGAAGCAACGCCAATAAGGAGATAATAACAGCTGTTACAGGACAAACCTTCACTATTAGGCGAAACTGCTACAACTTGCTGGAACACCACCACAACGTACCACACTGAAAAATCCTTTATTTACCTAGGTTTCGTTCGTTCCTACGAACTTCATCAGAATGCAATCAACAATTTTTCCACCACATTTTTATACTATTTTGAATCTTCTAAATTGATTAATTGATATCAATTCACTTTGTTCATTCCATTAATTATTTCATTCCTTAAAGGGATACCAAATTTAACTTATAAAATGGTGGTTTTCATTAAAATCTGCTCAAAAACACCAATGAATTGTATAACTTATTGAGGACAAAAGGGACAGTAACACTCTGGGCCGGATTCACGAAGGCTTGCACGGAGTCTTAGAGTAGAGTAAGACTCCATGCAGCCAACATGTCCGCCAAGCGATCCAGGAACAGCCAGTAGGGGCGTGCAACTGAGCTCTCCAAACTAGTCCTACACGGACAGGGCTGGAATATGCAAATTACCTCAATTGCAGGCGAAAGCCATGCAAATGAGGTAAATTTGCGATCCAGGAAACCCGAACCTGTCCGAGTAGGAGTAGTGTTATTTGCAGAAATGTACTCGGTTGATAACTGAGTACGGTTCTGCAAATAGCAAAATGGAGTCATGTCAGCTGGAAAAAAATCATGCATTCACAGGAGGAAGCATGCCAATGGCCAAAAATATGGCCACTGGCAACGGGAAGTGATGCAAATTAAAAATAAAATAACTTTTTTTTTTTTACCCCGATCACCGAGGTTTAACTGTAGCGCCGCGCAAACGCGCTGCACCCTAAAAAGCAGAAAAGTAATAATTAAGATCCACAAATGTGGATTTTATAGCTAAAATTAATTTACAATGCAAGGGAATGGCAGGCTGAAGACAACATGGCCACCGAGTAGAGGTTGCTAAGGGGGGAAGCTCAGTCTAGGAGATGTAACTAAGCATTAGTAGGCAATCCTATGCAAATGAGAGTTAGGATAGTGAATCGCAAGTTTACATAGCAAATGAGCACAGTCAGTGGAGTGTAGGAGTAGGTAAGGGGAGTAACAGAGTAGAAGATAGGTGGCATCACGAGGGGGGTATGTATGAAAGGAGTGAAGCTCATTAGAGCAGAGTGACGTGTCAGCTTACATTTACATAATAGTGAAAGAGGTGTGTCAACAGGTAGGCCAGGTAAAGTCAAGAAATCGAAGGTGTATGCCGTGGATAACATCAAAGTTTCTTGCTGAGCGTGCATGCGCGCATGTCTGCACCAGTAAACCCGAGTAAGAAAATGTGCGCGCGTGTAGGCTCGAGTAAGCATATGTAAGGCTGTGTAAACAGTTGTAAGCGCATTTGCGCCAGTGTGTATGCGTTTTAAGAAGAATAAGCAAGCTTTAGTCTGTGTAAGCATGTGTCCGTGCGTGTTAGCTGCTGTGCGCTTGTTTGCGCGACACCCCCCCCCCCGAGGAAACAGTAAGGAAAAAGGAAGCACACCAAATAGTGGACGTTACCAGGGAGTACTAGCAGAGCTAGCAGGTGAAACCAATCAGAATCAGAGAAATTACCCAGGCGGAACACTAGCCCAGCCCAGCCCAGCACTTAAAACTCTGCAAACAGCAGTCCATTATGTTTCTCTCAAGAGACACTGCAGTAAGCTAACAGAAGTGAAAACTGAAAAGGCTTCACTGAGACAAAAAATGTTAGGGGCTGCCATTGCTGTTATAAGGTGACATATGCAACATGCTGAGGGTGGTGATAATGCAAATGCTGCCTGACAACCCACAGTGAGGAGATGGAGAAGAGTGTACAGGCCCAGGGTTACCTACCAGGGGCTACATGAGCTGGAGATAGTGGAGCACTATAAAGTGGACGGAGACCTCTTGCAGCAAATTGTTGAGCTGTGCAGGCCACGCCTCACACACAGAAACAACAGAGGGGAACCCATCCCAGTGGAAACTAAGGTATGTGTTGGCCTAAGAATATTAGCAACAGGTACCTTCCAGAGACCAACTAGTGATATGATGGGTATATCACAGGCATCAGCATCCAGGGTATTGCACCAGTTCCTGGATGCCATGTCAACACATGTCGGTGATCATGTATATTTCCCCAATTCCCATGAGGTATTGGCCAGCAATATGCATCTCTTCCAGCAAATAGCGGAATACCCTGAGGTAGTGGGTGCAATAGACTGCACGCACATACGCATCAAAGCACCAGCCGGTGAGCGCAGTAGGGTCTACTTCAACTGCAGGGGCTTCCCTTCCATCAACTGCCAGGTCACGTGCGATGCCCAGGGCATAATACTGAATGTGTGTGCTGGCTGCCCTGGAAGCTACCATGATTCCCATATCTGGCATCTGACGCAGCTGTACCAGACATTTGCCAATGGGGACATCCCACATGGTCACCTAGTGGGGGATGCTGGCTATGCACTGGAGCCATGGCTGATGACACCCATCAGAAATGCACACACACCTGAACAGGAATGCCATAATGAGGCACACGCACAAACACGAAATGTAATCGAGCATGTGTTTGGGCTGCTCAGGTCACAGTTCTGGTGCCTGGACACATCTGGTGGAGCCTTGCAGTACTCACCAACTACATGTACCCAAATTGTCATGGTATGTGCTATGCTACATAATATGATCCTGCAAAAACAGCTGCAGCAGGACCAGCATAGGCCTGGGCCAAACAACCCCCCACCATTGCCAAGGCCATCACAGGCAGAGCGTGACTCAGAGGAGGAACAACCTGAGCCTGCCCCAGTAGGCAGAAGGAGGCGTGCCCAGTATGCTTTGGCCTTGGCAAAGAGGCAACGCATAGCACATACACTGGCTCAGTAGGAACTCTGGAAATGATACAGCTCTCTGACCCACACATATAGTAAACGGGATGCCTACGTTGACACTACCTGCTTTCAAACATGTATAGGGAGTGTAGTATGTGCATCCGACATAGGCAGCCCTGCATCAACACCTGAGGCATGATTGCCATGTGTTAAGCAATATAAAGCAGTGCTAAACAGCATTTACCATCATGAAGTCAATGTAAACAAAATCGCACACACCAACTACTTCAAATGTGGTCAATGTAGAGTAATATTGGCCAATGTCCAGCAATGATGGTTAATATTGAGCAATGTTGGACAAGCTGGGTCTATGCAGGGCATAACTGAACAAAAGCCAACATGCTCATATTTGCTCTACTGGCCCCTAAGCAGTCTGGTCTGCTCAGTATGAAAATATAAGTTGCAATGGGCCTCAAACCCAGGATACTGTGCACTATAGTCATAGTACGGAACCAGTAAACCATGACAGTAGTGCAGTGGTTAGCCTGTATGAAGAAATGTTGATAAGTCTATGCAAGGTATTTCACGGAAACCCTGCAGGTACAGCATAATCCCTGTTGAGTTATGACACAAAGGTGAGTCCTGCAGTAAGAATAGAACCTGACTTTCAACACACACAGTACAGATGTTAATAATGGACATGTAGACATACATCAACAAATGTAGTGGACCTCAGACAGCAACATACTGAAAGGTCACACTCGGCATGCTCACATACTTGAATACGAGACAAATGTCAGGCAACAGAACACTGACAGTCTGAACTGGGCATGCTCACACATTTTGACCATGTTGGAGTAAAGCATTGGGCCACACATAGCAGGCAGTTGCATGTGTTAACCCAGGAACCTCTCACTACACAGCAATCTGGCCTGTGCACACACTTATATGACAACAGACGTATAAAATATAGTGGAACCCTGCCATAAGCAAATATGTTCTGCAGTTACCTAAGCGGTTCATATAAAGTGTGAAAGCAAAGATGATAAAAACCTGCAAACAGTATCAGCAATAAACATTGTGCATCATGAAAATTATCATAGGTTCAGAGGTTGATACTAGGCTATCTGCCCTAGGGCATGTACAAGCATAGCCAGAGTGTGTTTGGCTACTGCAACCCAGTCAAATCAGAGCACTGTGCCTGCGAATAGTAGGTCACACAAGATAGCCCACTTATGTTCAGTGTATTGTGCCTCTGTCTAGCAGGGACCCAGAAGATATCCCATGAGTAAACATGCGATCACCCATCCACTTGTGAGGATGTCACCTGTAGGTGGTCAGTGGGTGGCTCTGCCTATGCAAAACTGGGACTACACTCCGGAGTGAGTGGAGGCTTTCTGATAATAATCTGTCCCCCCAGCACGTCCTTTTAACATCAGTGCTGAGGTATATGTCCCTGGAGTGTGTAGCAGCAAGGGAGTCGGATATCCTGAGGTGGAGCATGTCCAGTAAGTCTGGGTCAGATATTGCCTTCAACTACAGGCACACACCACATCCGTGTAGTTGGTAAGTGACTGAGTAGAGCTAGAGTTACTGTATCGGAACTGTGCAGGGCATCTGTGTGAGTCCCTACATCTGCTCGATGAGTAACATTTGTGGCCATTACAGTTGCTGCAGGTGTCAGGTAAGGTACATCCCAAAGGTGGCATAGTAACCAAGCATGGTCGTGAAGAGTATAGGGGCACAATGACCACACATGATCAACATGTAAAACCATGTGGGATATGGTGGGCTATGTAGATGTACTGTCTAACTACTATGGCAATAGGATTGTCAAAGGCGAGAGTACGAACAGGTCGTGTCCCCAAACCCAAACAACTACTACTGTATGTAATGGATTACAACCTATGTGGTAATGTGTGGGCATCTTGTCATCCTCAAAGGGGATGACTATGCAACTAATGGCATGTAGCCGTGGGCCATGGCTCAGGCACCAGTCAACCTATCTCTGTGAGATCCTATATGAGTATGCATGTGACAGCAGGAGAGCTGATTATGGCACCCAGTTTGCAGTCATCTGTGAACATGGGCAGCCATATCCCTCCTGTGATAGCCTGTACATCACACAAATATATACTGAACAAGAGAGGTCCCAGGACTGAGTGTAACTGGTGTATAGTCAGACATGGCACCTGCAACACTGAGCATGTGGGTGCTATCCCTGCTCCAGGTAGCAATCCATCGTGTCAGATATGTGTTGATATTGATGCTGGTGAGCCTATGTGTAATGGCTGAGTGGGGTATTGTGTTGAAGGGTTGTGCAAGGTCCAGGCAGGCTGTGTGGGCAACCGTCCCAACACCGATGGACCTGGTAACTGTTGAAAGAATATGAGCAGGTCCAACAGGCAAGATCTGCCCACAACAATGCTGTAATGTGTAGGACCCAGTGTCTGTAGGTTTCCCATGTCTATGTGCATGAGTCCCATTACAATACACTGCATAGCTTTGCAGAACAGGCTAGTTAGCTTTTTAAGATGATATTGTCTGTGGTCTGTTGTGGCAGTATTTAGTGGAGCGGGACCACTATCGCTGTACGCTATTCCGTGGGTACATATCCTGCAGTAACACTTATATCGAACAGTGATGTAATGTGAGTCTGTCATGAAGGCTGTGTACGACACAGGCCGGGACACCATCTGGTCCCATTGATGCTGTGTTGTCCGCTGTGGGGAGGGCAGCACTCACCTGTTTACTCGTGATGTCTGGGAGGTTACACTCTGTTGGTATGGACAGTACCACCTTAAGGGGGATGGGGGGACACATCTGCACTGAACCTGTTTGCCAGGATGATGGCAATGTCAGTGGGTTCAGGGTATGTTTAGTCAGTATGCAGTAACATACAGCATATCAGTGAGTGTCCAGCCAGGTACCTGAATCAACTGAAGAAGGCCTTGTGAGTGTCCGATGTGTCTGGTGCAATTGTCTGTTAGAAGCGTGCCTGACATAAATAACCGAGTGATTGTAGCAGTCCGCTAGTACAGATCACAGATGCCTTCCCTGTCTGGGGTTGTGCTCTATCATGTAGTAGCTTCCTCCATTTGTAGTAAAGCGTATTAATGGCTGGGGTCTACCAGACAGGTCCACTGCCATTGGAAGAGTGAGACCAGTTGTTATTTTGGATGTAACGATCCATGCGATCCATTAGGTGTCCATAGAATGTGTATGTAAAGGATTCAGCAGTCTGAGCCATACTTACCACTGACCCAGGGTCTCTGAAGGATACCACCGTGGTTTGGAGGAGTGTGATGTTTGCTTTTGGGAAGTTCACCAAGATTACCCAGGATGGGTGTGGGGACGGGATATGGATGTCCAGTGAGATAAAGTATGTTCTGCCCTTACCAATGAGGGGTATATCGCAGGTGTGGAACATAGATTCCCCATGTCGGTGATGATCATGTCCAATATGTTGTCCCCTCTTGTGGGTGTGGTGACCGGTTGTGCCATAACATATGAGTTTAGAAATAGTAGCAACTGTTGGGCGAGGGTGTTGGGGCCTGAATACTATCCACAGTCAATGTGTGTGTATTTGACGTCACCCAATATAATGGTGTTTGGGGAGACCTTCATATTGTCCAATGTTCCCAGGAAAGCTGAGTGAGGTTGCTGTGTTGGGGAGTGTGGTCTGTAGCAGGCAACAAACCAAAAGGCAGATGTGCACAATGTTAGGTGCATATGTATGGTCCGTGATGCATTGTGCAGTGCTACCAACCCGGAGGTATGTGTATCTGTGATGTATATGGATACTCCCCCTATTTGTGTTGGCCATTCCGAGTTATGTGGTCAGAAAGCACGGTACGAAATACAACCTGATAGTGCTGGTGTGCATGTGGGAGCCTCAACCATGTGTCTGTTAGTGCACAGATATTGCTATCCTCCATACTGAGGAGATTCCTGAGTGGGTGCAATTTGAGGGTAAGACATCTGGTGTTGAGCAGCACTACCCTCAGTGTCGTGTACTCTGTAATGTGTATGGAGGTGGTTCTGTCCTTTGAGCCCTGCTTAAATAGGGCAGTATGGTGACAGCAAGTGCCCTAGCCAGTATTCAAAAGTCCAAGGGTGACAGGTGCAAGCTGTCCATAGGGAAGCTACGTGGCATGTCGAGCATGTCACCCCAGGGTGACAGACACTGTATCCCCTTTGAATAACACCAATATGTTAGCCAGCTGTTAAACGTGAACAGTTTGTTGGTATACTGCGACATCATACTTGGTGAGTGTAAGATGCTAGACAAGGTCAGGGTAATACTGTGCTGGGCTACATGATCACAGAGTTCCTCTATGTGTCATGTCATGTGGTCCAGGAAGGAACGTCTGAGGTTGTACACACCAGCATGGACAATGATGGAGCCAGTCCTGGACTTGCTTTGGAGTGACCTGAGTGCATGTGTTATGTGGCGGATCCTGGCACCTGAAAGACAGCTCAAAGTGACTATTCCCCTGTCTGGCCTGGTGAGTGGGACGATAGTGTGTTTGACATTGTGCCACCTATAACAAGTGTATCAGGTGTGTTGTGTAGCCCAAAGGGCAGTGACTGTGTGGCACACTGACATTGTGAACTGCGACATGTGGGCATTGTAGTGGGGTAGCAGTTGTATGTGTGTCTGCTTTGGAGGCCTCTGCTGCTTAGGTAGAGTGTATGTAAAGCCTCCGAATATGTGTATGTGTGATAATGTGGTTTGTTTGCTGTCACTATCGGTGTATTTGAGACTGATATGTGGTGTGTGTGGTCACCCTCACCACTATGCCAGTCATGGGTCGAGAGAGCTCAGCATCCTGTATGTCAATATTGTTGCATCTCCCACATATATGTGAGTGTGATGTGAGGAGGAGACGGTTGTCTATGTACATGAGGCAGATGTGACATTGTGTCATAACCACAATATTCACTAGCTGGACTGGAGAGTACACATGAAACCGACCCCTGGACATGCCAGTGTATTATGATGACGTACTCTGTAGCCTGATCACAAAGGATCAGTAGGGTGTTAAGTGTGTAAAAGAGTATAACCGGGATTAGTGCTCAGATTTGTCGGTGTTTTGTAAAGAGTAGCTGAGTAGGAGTCCAGACTGAGAATCATGACATGTCCTTCAGCTATGTAATAAATAGTAATGTACACGCATATATGTGCTGAGTCAGGGACAACTGTACCTTACTGACATTGCCGACATCCTGTCAGACAGGCCCATGTATACATACCCACCCCCCACTGACGATAGTCCCTGACATCATACCAGGAGATATCACGTGTAGAATGGCTGAACATCTCCCCCGAAAGCCAAAAGCATGGCAGCAATTGCATTACATAGTTTCCCAATATGTGTCATGCATGCACTACAGAACAAACAGATCCTGCACCTGAACAGTCTGTTGAGCCTCACCCACTCCACAGGACCTGGAACCGTCAAATGTGTTACAGCAACATATGGCACTCCCCACATGTGTGGGTGCACAACACACCATGGGAAGTATAGTCCAGTAAGCCTGTAAAGTCTGATCTGCAAGGCCATGGAGTGCATCATGGCAGAAGTCATAAACAGAGCTATTGGAAACCGACAAACACGCAACCCTACCAACTGTGGTATGTTCATGTGCAGATCATGGTTCCCAAGCATGCTACACCGTCTGCAAGGCAGCCACCCAGGACATACATCACGGAACAGAGCTACACATGTCCCACATAAACTCTGAACAGCTCTTCATCAACATCACAGACACATGTCATATCCACAAAACCAACAATCTGTGCATAGATATGTGTTGACATATGAAGGGATGGCAATGTGTCCACAGATAGATCACACAAGGTGAGACTCACGGGGTCCTGTACAAGCTGTTGATACCTGCCGACCTACATGGATCATTCCTTGGATTTCATAAAAATGTGTACACACATTGCCATGTCCAGTCTGATGATGTCATCATCCTACAAATATACCAGGAGAACAGAAACCACCCAGTAAAGCATATAGCGCGCCGTGTTAATGCGTATCTCTCTAGTATCATACCATAGTCAGGTAGGGGTTTGAGTCCTGCAAACACCAAGTGTGTGTGGGGGGGTGTATGTGTCTGATTTCCTTTGAGAGAAATAGCCTTTTTGGAGACTGGGAAAACACATTAAAAGAGGTACATCCCTCTTTGGAAAGTCTGATGATGTCAGCATCCTGCAAATATTCAAGGGGAACAGAAACCACCCAGTAATGCATATAGCGTGCCATGTTAATGCGTATCTCTCTAGTATCATAACATAGTCAGGTAGGGGTTTGAGTCCTGCAAACGCCACGTGTGTGTGTGTGTGTGTGATTTCCTTTGAGAGGAGTAGCCTTTTTGGAGACTGGGAAAACACATTAAAAGAGGTACATCCCTCTTTGGAAAGTCTGATGATGTCAGCATCCTACAAATATTCAAGGAGAACAGAAACCACCCATTAATGCATATAGCGCGCCATGTTAATGCATATCCCTCTAGTATCATACCATAGTCAGGTAGGGGATTGAGTCCTGCAAACGCCAAGTGTGTGTGGGGTGTGTGTGTGTGTGTGTGTTTGTGTGTGATTTCCTTTGAGAGGAGTAGCCTTTTTGGAGACTGGGAAAACACATTAAAAGAGGTACATCCCTCTTTGGAAAGTCTGATGATGTCAGCATCCTACAAATATTCAAGGAGAACAGAAACCTCCTAGTA